>NC_091171.1:39251513-39434013 GCF_040958095.1 Procambarus clarkii
GAAGGGACGACGACGTTTCGGTCCGTCATGGACCAGTCTCAAGTCGGACCATTCAACGACTTGAGAATGATCCAGGACGGACCGAAACGTCGTCGTCCCTTCACCTTCTAGTGTGTGGTCTGGTCAACATACTTCAGCCACGTTATTGTGACTCATCGCCTGCTTCCTCCTCCTTATCCTGCTTACAATTCACGTATTAACATTAGGAAGACTGAACAAGTATAATATATATACAGATACACTTCAGATAAGCCTGGAAACACCAAGTTAACGACCCAACTACTTTGGAATTGCGGGACTCAGATCAAGCCAACGAGGTGTTTGAATCCTATATATTTCCAGAACACAAGAGTACATTTAACACTGGAGATACTGACCAGTTCCCCAGAGTAAGGCGTGGTAACCGGTGGGCGTCTCACAATTGGCGGTGGGCGGCTCACAATGGCGGTGGGCGGCTCACAATTGGCGGTGGGCGGCTCACAATGGCGGTGGGCGGCTCACAATTGGCGGTGGGCGGCTCACAATGGCGGTGGGCGGCTCACAATTGGCGGTGGGCGGCTCACAATGGCGGTGGGCGGCTCACAATTGGCGGTGGGCGGCTCACAATTGGCGGTGGGCGTCTCACAATTGGCGGTGGGCGTCTCACAATGGCGGTGGGTGGCTCACAAAAGATACACTACCCCCTCACAAGAGCTACACGACCCCTCATAAGAGCTACACGACCCCCTCATAAGAGCTACACGACCCCTCATAAAAGCTTCACGACCCCTCATAAGAGCTACACGACCCCTCATAAAAGATACACGACCCCCTCACAAAAGATACACGAACCCCTCATAAAAGATACACGACCCCCTCATAAGAGCTACACGACCACCTCACAAAAGATACACGACCCCCTCACAAAAGATACACGAACCCCTCACAAAAGATACACGACCCCCTCATAAGAGCTACACGACCCCCTCATAAGAGCTACACGACCCCTCATAAGAGCTACACGACCCCTCATAAGAGCTACACGACCCCCTCACAAAAACTACACGACCCATCACAAAAGCTACACGACCCCCTCACAAAAGATACACGACCCCTCATAAAAGTTACACGACCCCCCCTCACAAAAGCTACACGACCCCCTCACAAAAGCTACACGACCCCTCATAAGAGCTACACGACCCCCTCACAAAAGCTACACGACCCCTCATAAGAGCTACACGACCCCCTCACAAAAGCTACACGACCCCTCATAAGAGCTACACGACCCCTCATAAGAGCTACACGACCCCTCATAAGAGCTACACGACCCCTCATAAGAGCTACACGACCCCTCATAAGAGCTACACGACCCCTCATAAGAGCTACACGACCCCTCATAAGAGCTACACGACCCCTCATAAGAGCTACACGACCCCTCATAAGAGCTACACGACCCCTCATAAGAGCTACACGACCCCTCATAAGAGCTACACGACCCCCTCACAAAAGCTACACGACCCCTCATAAGAGCTACACGACCCCCTCACAAAAGCTACACGACCCCTCATAAGAGCTACACGACCCCTCATAAGAGCTACACGACCCCTCATAAGAGCTACACGACCCCTCATAAGAGCTACACGACCCCCTCACAAAAGCTACACGACCCCTCATAAGAGCTACACGACCCCTCACAAAAGCTACACGACCCCTCATAAGAGCTACACGACCCCTCATAAGAGCTACACGACCCCCCTCACAAAAGCTACACGACCCCTCATAAGAGCTACACGACCCCTCATAAGAGCTACACGACCCCTCATAAGAGTTACACGACCCCTCATAAGAGTTACACGACCCCTCACAAGAGCTACACGACCCCTCATAAGAGCTACACGACCCCTCATAAGAGCTACACGACCCCTCATAAGAGCTACACGACCCCTCATAAGAGCTACACGACCCCTCATAAGAGCTACACGACCCCTCATAAGAGCTACACGACCCCTCACAAAAGCTACACGACCCCCTCACAAAAGCTACACGACCCCTCATAAGAGCTACACGACCCCTCATAAGAGCTACACGACCACTCACAAAAGCTACACGACCCCCTCACAAAAGCTACACGACCCCTCATAAGAGCTACACGACCCCTCATAAGAGCTACACGACCCCTCATAAGAGCTACACGACCCCTCATAAGAGCTACACGACCCCTCACAAAAGCTCCACGACTCATAACGTAAAGTTTCGCTCATACGCAACTTAACAACTAACAAACACTGGCAAATGAAACATAAAAAATCACAAAAAAACACACAAAAAGTATCATTTTTTGAGATATGAAAATTTTTCATAAGATAAAAAAAAAGATATGAAAAGATTAAAAAAGATATGAAAAAAAGAAAATGAATTTGATTTTCTCATATGAGAAAATCGAAATCACAAAAAAAAATCAAAAGACAAATTGATGTTTAACTAATAATTCAAAACATTAAAATTAATTAAATAAAATTTAAATTGATAAAAATATTGCAAACTGACAAAGGATAAAACAAAGTAGATAAATACAAATAAAAATTAGTATAATTTGTGTATCATTATAAAAAAAAATAAAAAAAAATATCTGATTTAATTGTTCCTAAACTACTGTTTGTTTAATTTCTTAAAGTCTTGCTTCATGCAGGACGGCGTTCAATCCCCGACCGTCGAAGTGGTTGGGCACCATTCCTTCCCCCCCCCCCCCCCCCTCCCTCATATATCTCTTCCAAGTGTTACATAGTCGTAATGGCTTAGCGTTTTCTCCTGATAAATATCTTACCTCATCTTCCATATGCATTTGAAGATATTCTTTTGATGATATCTTGTGTTGACAGGCTCGATGTGATATCAACAGGAAGTCTGTTTCTTTGTTAGATTCTAATAGGATTTCCTCTTGCATGTGTTATCTTATGTCGTACTTCCTGTTCTCCGTACTCAGCTTCGTTATTTTGTAGTTGCTTGAGTGTAACTCAAGTGGAACTCAAGTGGGGATTTGAGTGACTACACTTTCACTAGTCAGTCTGCCCATCCTTCTCTTTCTTGCCAAATATTTGTTGCTTGGTCATAGAATTCTATTAAGACAGTGAGGCACAATTTACCATCTCTGAACCCATGCTGGTGGAGTTACAAAGCTGTTTCCCTCCAGATGCTCTACGAGCCTTTTCCTCACGATCTTCTCCATCACCTTGCATGGTATACAAGTTAGGGAAACTGGCCTGTAGTTCAGTGCCTCTTGCCTGTCACCCTTTTTGTATATTGGGACTACATTAGCTGTCTTCCAACTTTCCGGTAGGTCTCCTGTTTCCAGTGACCTGTTATACACTATAGAGAGTGGCACACTTAGGGGGGGGGGAGTTCTGGTAGCTGAGTGGATAACGCATAGGACTCATAATACTGTAGCGCGGGTTCGATTCCCGGACCAGGCAGAAACAAATGGGCAATGTTTCTTTCACCCTGAATGCCCCTGTTACCAAGCAGTAAATAGGTACCTGGGAGTTAGACAGCTGTTACGGAGCTGCTTCCTTGGTGTTTGTGTGTGAAAAAAAATAGTTAGTAGTTAGTAGAAGTTGATTAACAGTTGAGAGGCGGGCCGAAAGAGCAAAGCCCAACGCCCGCAACCAGAACTAGGTGAATACAACTAGGTGAATACTTAGTGCTTCTGCACCCTCTTTTAGTATCCATGGGGAAATCCTGTTAGGCCTAACAGCCTTTGTCACATTCAGCTCCAACAAATTCCCTTGAACCTCATCACTGGCGAGGTCAAATTCCTCCAAGGCTGCTTGGTATCCTTCCACCTCATGTAGTGCAGGGGCTTCACCTTGTTCTATTATGAAGACCTCCTGGAATCTCTTGTCGAATTCTTCACACACACCACCTTGTTGTTCTCTGTGTATCTGTTTTCCCCTGTTCTCAGTTTCTCAATACTAAGTTGTGTGTGCATGCGTGTGTGTGTGCGTGTGCGTGCGTGTGTGTGTGTGTGTGTGCGTGTGTGCAGTCACGTAAGTGGACCCATCTATTTGTTCTTGGGGTTGAGTTTCAGCTCATAGTTTCCGTCTCTAAATATTCAGTCAACTGGTGTATGTTACCAAGTGTATTTGGATATATATATATATATATATATATATATATATATATATATATATATATATATATATATATATATATATATATATATATATATATATATATATATGTCGTACCTAGTAGCCAGAACGCACTTCTCAGCCTACTATGCAAGGCCCGATTTGCCTAATAAGCCAAGTTTTTGTGAATTAATTGTTTTTCGACTACCTAACCTAACCTAACTTTTTCAGCTACCTAACCTAACCTAACCTATAAAGATAGGTTAGGTTAGGTTAGGTAGGGTTGGTTAGGTTCGGTCATATATCTACGTTAATTTTAACTCAAATACAAAAAATTGACCTCGTACATAATGAAATGGGTAGCTTTATCATTTCATCAGAAAATAATTAGAGAAAATATATTAATTCAGGAAAACTTGGCTTATTAGGCAAATCGGGCCTTGCATAGTAGGCTGAGAAGTGCGTTCTGGCTACTAGGTACGACATATATATATATATATATATATATATATATATATATATATATATATATATATATATATATATATATATATATATATATATATATATATATCTCCGTCTCCACATGTGTCCCATAGGTCAGACGGAATAAAATATTTAAACCTAAGACTAGAAACCAAACTAACAAGCTTGCTGTTTCGACTTGAGAATGGTCCAGGACGGACCGAAACGTCGTCGTCGTCGTCCCTTCACTTTCTAGTGTGTGGTCTGGTCAACATATTTCAGCCACGTTATTGTGACTCCTCGTATGTATAAGCTTGCTGTCTCATGTCGACAAGATGTTGACTAGACCAAGATTCAGTTCACTTAAAGATATAATCACTGAAGCACTAACTCGGGACACAAGAGCCTCCAATAGCAACAGGTGGACCCATTGTGCAATAAACACCATCAATACATTTGATATAACAAACACAGTCACTGAGAGGGGTGTCGATTGTCCGAAGGGTGTCAAAGACCTGCAGACTTTGTTATGCAAGCCCCTTGGGGAATCTCCGCCAGCAGGCTTTAAGATTATGGTTCTTGAAGGAAAAAAGAACCAGACACATCCTCATCTGCTACGTAACATTGCACAGATGCATATAGAAGCAAACATGGCATCCGACAGCTTCACTTACTTCACAGATGGATCAGTAGACAAGCAGGGACAAGAAACCGGAGCTGCAGTTAAGGCAGGAAACTCTGCAAATAGTTGGAGGCTCTCAAATGGGTGTTCGACTTTACAAACAGAGATGCTAGCCATTCAAAAGGCTTTGGAATATGCTCTTGCTGAACACCGACAACATGTTATCACATATACAGATTTGAGAACTGCCTTGCAACCTTGCAACAAGAACACATATGTGATAACATCCATCTGATCACAAATGTCATTTCATTAATGTAAACACTCAAACAACATGGTCGACGGGTACTTATCAACTGGGTGCCAAGTCATGTGGGAATAATAAGAAATGACATTGCAGACGAAGCTGCAAAACTTGCAACTAAGAGAAAAAATGTAGACATTTACATACAACAGAGTCTATCACAGATTAAAAAAGTAATTAGAAACAGAGCGATGCAGAAGATGTACAGTGACCACAACACAGCAGTTGTAACATCAGGATCTGCGGGTTGGTACAAGAATTCGACCAATTATGAACCACTTAGTTTGATGAAAGGGAGCAGTAGAACAACAGAAGTACACTTACATCGCATCAGGCTTGGATACCCATGTGCATGGGAAATAGGCTTACAGGTTCCGGAAGATGAGAGGAAATGTCAGCACTGTGGAGAAATGCCCGACAGACCTCTGGAACGTTATCTAACACAGTGCACAGTTACACCCACAACAGACTACTGGAACATTATCTAACACAGTGTAGAGTTACACCCACAACAGACCACTGGAACATTATCTAACACAGTGCACAGTTACAAACCAATTAAGATTTCAACTTAGCTTCAACAGAGCAGAAGAAGTTGTTAAACACATGGGACAAAATCTTACTGAAGCGACCATACGAGTCATAAATACTCATACTCCGCCCAAGTAAAACAGAAACAAGTAACACTTAGTGGGCCAGCCAGAGGCTTAGGGCCTGCCCAGTGGGCCAGCCAGAGGCTTAGGGCCCGCCCAGTGGGCCAGCCAGAGGCTTAGGGCCCGCCCAGTGGGCCAGCCAGAGGCTTAGGACCCGCCCAGTGGGCCAGCCAGAGGCTTAGGGCCCGCCTAGTGGGCCAGCAAGAGGCTTAGGGCCCGCCCAGTGGGCCAGCCAGAGGCTTAGAGCCCGCCCAGTGGGCCAGCCAGAGGCTTAGGGCTCGCCCAGTGGGCCAGCCAGAGGCTTAGGGTCCGCCCAGTGGGCCAGCCAGAGGCTTAGGGCCCGCCCAGTGGGCCAGCCAGAGGCTTAGAGCCCGCCCAGTGGGCCAGCCAGAGGCTTAGAGCCCGCCCAGTGGGCCAGCCAGAGGCTTAGAGCCCGCCCAGTGGGCCAGCCAGAGGCTTAGAGCCCGCCCAGTGGGCCAGCCAGAGGCTTAGGGCCCGCCCAGTGGGCCAGCCAGAGGCTTAGAGCCCGCCCAGTGGGCCAGCCAGAAGCTTAGAGCCCGCCCAGTGGGCCAGCCAGAGGCTTAGGGCCCGCCCAGTGGGCCAGCCAGAGGCTTAGAGCCCGCCCAGTGGGCCAGCCAGAGGCTTAGAGCCCGCCCAGTGGGCCAGCCAGAGGCTTAGGGCCCGCCCAGTGGGCCAGCCAGAGGCTTAGGGCCCGCCCAGTGGACCAGCCAGAGGCTTAGAGCCCGCCCAGTGGGCCAGCCAGAGGCTTAGAGCCCGCCCAGTGGGCCAGCCAGAGGCTTAGAGCCCGCCCAGTGGGCCAGCCAGAGGCTTAGGGCCCGCCCAGTGGGCCAGCCAGAGGCTTAGAGCCCGCCCAGTGGGCCAGCCAGAAGCTTAGAGCCCGCCCAGTGGGCCAGCCAGAGGCTTAGGGCCCGCCCAGTGGGCCAGCCAGAGGCTTAGGGCCCGCCCAGTGGGCCAGCCAGAGGCTTAGGGCCCGCTCAGTGGGCCAGCCAGAGGCTTAGGGCCCGCCCAGTGGGCCAGCCAGAGGCTTACCCTGGAAACACAAACCGAAACTGTCTCTATTTTCCGCTTGTTACAACATGTAATAAAGTTGTTACATCTTGGCTTAACGTGTTTAGGACGTATTAGAACGTTGTTACAACTTGCTATATTGGTTGTTACAACTGGTTAGGAGGTGTTAAAACTTGTTCGAACGTTGTACCAACGTCGTAGTTTCGGTGTGTGTTTGATGGGTAGAGCCCGCCCAGTGGGCCAGCCAGAGGCTTAGGGCGCGCGCAGGAATATCCCTGCCAAAAAAAAGTCATCACCATCAGTAGCGTCTTCATCATCAGTTATCACCATCAGTAGCGTCTTCATCATCAGTTATCACCATCAGTAGCGTCTTCATCATCAGTTATCACCATCATCACCAGCAACAACTTACAGGTGATGTTCCATCTGTCACCATCTATTGCAATCTGCAACAAGAGAGGCGATGCTGAGGCGGCAAGAGTAACTTGTTGATACATTATATGTTCTCAGTCTGTGTTGGTAACTCATCCGGGCTCATTGTGCAGATTCCTCACTCACAACCCCGTCACTCACAACCCCGTCACTCACAACCCCGTCACCCACAACCCCGTCACTCACAATCCCGTCACTCATAACCCCGTCACTCACAACCCCGTCACTCACAATCCCGTCACTCACAACCCCGTCACTCACAACCCCGTCACCCACAACCCCGTCACTCACAATCCCGTCACTCATAACCCCGTCACTCACAACCCCGTCACTCACAATCCCGTCACTCACAACCCCGTCACTCACAACCCCCGTCACTCACAACCCCGTCACTCACAACCCCGTCACTCACAACCCCCGTCACTCACAACCCCGTCACTCACAACCCCGTCACCCACAACTCCGTCACTCACAATCCCGTCACTCACAACCCCGTCACTCACAACCCCCGTCACTCACAACCCCGTCACCCACAACCCCGCCACTCACAATCCCGTCACTCACAACCCCGTCACCCACAACCCGGTCACCCATAACCCCGTCACCCACAACCCCGTCACTCACAACCCCGTCACCTACAGGCCCCCGAAGTTCCTCCCCGGTTCCCACCTATACTCACCCATTTCTGAATGGTTGTGGTAGTGTAGGAGGTGTTGTGGTTGTGGTAGTGTAGCAGGTGTTGTGGTAGTGTGGCAGGTGTTGTGGTTGTGGTAGTGTAGGAGGTGTTGTGGTTGTGGTAGTGTAGGAGGTGTTGTGGTTGTGGTAGTGTAGCAGGTGTTGTGGTAGTGTGGCAGGTGTTGTGGTTGTGGTAGTGTAGGAGGTGTTGTGGTTGTGGTAGTGTAGCAGGTGTTGTGGTAGTGTGGCAGGTGTTGTGGTTGTGGTAGTGTAGCAGATGTTGTGGTAGTGGTAGTGTAGCAGGTGTTGTGGTAGTGTGGCAGGTGTTGTGGTAGTGGTAGTGTAGCAGGTGTTGTGGTAGTGTGGCAGGTGTTGTGGTTGCATGTGGATCATGCAATTGCGGTTGCTAGAGGGACGAAAATAGTTGCCGGGTTCGGTAATGATTGTAAGTTGCCAAGTGGTGGAGGGTTTAGCAGTGGTGTAGTGTTGCTGGGGTTGTGTAGGTACTGGGGGTGGGTTTATGTGGGCTGGGGTGGGCTTGTGAGTCCTGGGGTGGGCTTGTGTGGGCTGGGGTGGGCTTGTGTGGGCTGGGGTGGGCTTGTGTGGGCTGGGGTGGGCTTGTGAGTCCTGGGGTGGGCTTGTGAGTCCTGGGGTGGGCTTGTGTGGGCTGGGGTGGGCTTGTGAGTCCTGGGGTGGGCTTGTGTGGGCTGGGGTGGGCTTGTGAGTCCTGGGGTGGGCTTGTGAGTCCTGGGGTGGGCTTGTGTGGGCTGGGGTGGGCTTGTGTGGGCTGGGGTGGGCTTGTGTGGGCTGGGGTGGGCTTGTGTGGGCAGGGGTGGGCTGGGGTGAGCTAGGGTGCACCACACCCTAAGTTTATCTAGGTAAGGTTTATCAGCATCAGCTGATAAACAATGCCGGAGAGAGGACACACAACCCTACCTACTTAATACAATTCTTAAGGTCTCTACCACCACAGAATAGGTCAAGACAACCATAGAATGGGTCACCATACTCACAGAATAAGTTACAACAAAGAAATAAATGAGTCGTCAAGGTCACAGACCATGTCAGAGGTCACCACGTGTGAATAACAGGTCACAAGGAGGTTATTGTGACCAGATAACAGGTCACAAGGAGGTCATCGTGACTAGATAACAGGTCATCAAGACGTGATCAACACCAGGCAACAGATCAATACGTTACATTCAACTTCAAGTCAGTAGTTGAGATGACAATATACATACTCAAGATGGAGTATGTTTCACTGTTTCTATCCTCCTTTGCGCTCACAGTACGGGGGATAATGGGGCTCACAGTACGGGGGATACTGGGGCTCACAGTACAGTGATACTGGGGCTCACAGTACGGTGATACTGGGGCTCACAGTACGGTGATACTGGGGCTCACAGTACGGTGATACTGGGGCTCACAGTACGGGGGATACTGGGGCTCACAGTACAGTGATACTGGGGCTCACAGTACGGTGATACTGGGGCTCACAGTACAGTGATACTGGGGCTCACAGTACGGTGATACTGGGGCTCACAGTACGGTGATACTGGGGCTCACAGTACAGTGATACTGGGGCTCACAGTACGGGGGATAATGGGGCTCACAGTACGGGGGATACTGGGGCTCACAGTACGGGGGATAATGGGGCTCACAGTACGGGGGATACTGGGGCTCACAGTACGGTGATACTGGGGCTCACAGTACGGTGATACTGGGGCTCACAGTACGGTGATACTGGGGCTCACAGTACGGTGATACTGGGGCTCACAGTACGGTGATACTGGGGCTCACAGTACGGTGATATCAGGGCTACCTGTACGCAAGAATTCGTCGCTTATTATTCGTAATGCGTTGACGCTAATGGTCAGAAATGATCGGCGTAGGTACGCTAAGAGGAGTGACGGTGTTCAGAATACAAAGTTGAGTCACTCTTTGGGATCCGCGTAGACGCGTATCTGGGATTGTATATTCAATGTAAAACAGATTTGAAATTAAATTCCTTTGGATACCATCACATGTTGGCATCTCAAGGCATGACACTGTTGATATGCTTGCAAAGACAGCTTGTAGAAAACCAGTGGTAGAAATTGATATGGGTGTTTCATTAGCAGTGACAAAGAGAATACTTAAATATCTAATGAAAATCTTACTGGCCTAAGAAATTCACCAAGACCTGAAAGTTGTAGCATTAAATATTTTGATAGATATCGTGAGGAGACATTCTCATATGGGACTAATAGAGCAAGAACTCAGTAATGTGATGTTATAGTGGCCAGAATACGCCTGGGATATAGACGTATCTGGCAGCTTTCTCAAACCCCAAATGTCGAGTACACAATGTGTCAACTTTGTGAAAGAGAAAACATGCACTCCCTTGAACATTATATTATAGAATGTCCCATACTGACTGACTTTCGCCCTCCTGGGCTGAGGTATGCTGAACTCTGTAACTACTATATGAATACTGGAACACTTGATGATATATTGGACTTGTACCCAAGATTGACTATGTAATACGTCTGTTATACAATGCATGTACCTGTAACCTGAGCTTGTAAAAGCATCTTAATCACCTTCAGTGGTTAAGTGTTTAATATCACACTAGTCTATAGAAACTATCTTACCCTGTCAAAATAGGAGAGACATAGGTGTATATATATATATATGCGGATATGTGTAGGTACATGTGTATATACATGTATATGTGTGTGTGTTTCTGCAAGGATATGAGGAAGCTGGTCAGAATTGCATTTCACCTTTGTAATCGCACATTAATAAAGACACTGTTTAAAAAGACACCTCGAACACTGTTTATGTGGGACAGACGTAAATCTGTGTATTTATGTATGTAGGTTCGATCAACATTTTAAAAGCACTACAATCACCTTCTGTGGTTGATTGTTCAATAAATCCCTGAACTATATGTTTAACACATCTCTGACCCTGTCCATGGAGGACAGAAGAAAATGTATATATGCTGGTTAGCATTGTAAATGTCTGGCCACATCTGTGGTAGAAAATAATAATACAAAATATAAAAAAATATATATAAATGTGTGTTTTATATAACTACACATATATACAATTGTAACTGAGATTGTATAACGATTGTTGTAGCATTTGTTAAATTAGTTATGATTAGTTATGATATGTCCCCAGGAGGCCTGGTCGACGACCGGGCCGCGGGGACACTAAGCCCCGGAAGCACCTCAAGGTAGCCTCAAGGTAGGTAGTTATTCTGATATATTCTGTTATTCTAGTTATATTATTAGTTATTATTATTAGTAATTAGTTATTCTGCTAGAATTTACCTACTTAAAATTATCTGTTAGATTAAGGACCTGCCCGAAACGCTGCGCGTACTAGTGGCTTTACAAGATTGTAAATACTATGCTATGTATTCTCACAAACCCAATGTACCTTCTTGTATATAACTAAATAAATAAATAGAGTAGTTCACAGAGGCGTTTGAAATCTAACTCACCGCCAGAAATAAAAAAAAAAATCATGAATACAGTGAAAGTAATGCATAATAAGTGAACTATTTTACACTACCAAGAGTCAATAGGTTATACATTGCACAGAATGAACCCGAACTTGGGTTCTAGCTTTAAATATGCAATGTTGCGGCCAACATATGCGGGGTTTTTTTAGGCCTCATTTAGTATATATGTAATTTGTGGTACTAGGCCTATGAAATCTTGGGTTTCGTTTGTGTATTTTTTTTCTCGGGCCTTATATAGAGTTAATAGTGTAAAACATGGATTTTTTTTTTTGGGGGGGAGGGGGTGCAATAGTCTATGTTTTGTACTGTCGTCTTTAAAAGTATATCATCAGCTTCTGTCGTTTTTGGAGGACGGGTTGGTGAAGCCTTTATACATGGGCATTGTAACTGTCTAATCTATGTAACTGTCATTGTAATAACAGATTACCTGTCATTGACAGATTACCTGTCATTGTAAAAACATTGTACTTGTCGCATCCATATGCATAATCAGCTTGAGAATGGTCCAGGTCGGACCGAAACGTCGTCGTCCCTTTACTTTCTAGTGTGTGGTCTGGTCAACATAGTTCTGGTCATTGTATAATTGTAATGTCATTCTATAAAATCAGTGTCTCTATATTGGCAGAATATTTGCTGACTGGCGACCCTTCCTGATTGGTCTTGGGACCATCTTGGTCTACACCTCTCTGACCAAGGAACAGGTTTCCTTAACCAGTTACGAAACATCTACATCTTTCCTCAGGCGGCTTATAGTCAGTATTTCCTAAACAGCTCATCGTGAGCTTGGAAACGTCTCCATCCAAGGCTATTATCGTTACAGACAACCTGTTTCATACATGCAAACTTTTCCGCCATGATTGTGGGAAGATGCATAGGTTTCGTAAGCTGACACTGAAGTGCTTAATGAATCGTAGTCTCTTCGGTTCCTGCGTGCGGTTAGGTCTGCGATGTCCGTAGTTACTCCTGCTTGGCAGCTAATGTGTCTTCTGGATTTCACATTTCTAGCACTTCACTGATTGTCTCCCATGGCATATCCCACTACGTGGGTGCTGGCGCCACCTGCCGCCCTCCCAGTAACTTCACAGGAAGGGATGGATTACCATGACAATGCCCTGGGTGGCCTCGCCCACTCAACTCTCCACTTGACATGAAGCGAGAACTTCAGAGTTGATCGGACGAATTCTTCCCGTCTCGCTGGGACATTAGTGATGCTTCAGGGAGAGTTTAAAAGCGTCATTTGTGTATCATATCCGTTGTCCTACCAACCATGGTCTGGTTGGTAGGTCAACGGTCTCGTATTTTAAGGTCTGCGTTCGAATCTCCCTATGATCTTTATTGTTGTGCAAGCTCCCAATGCTGGGGATTTCGTGTTGGCAGTCCCTAATTCCGCCTTGGGCACCCGCCTGGACCATCTGGCCCTAAGTATTGGTGTTGCCCTGCGCCTTGCCGCCCCTATCTCCAACGACCACCGGTGTAATTGCGGCCATGCACGGGCAGACCAATACGGCAGCCATGGTCTCATGTGTCGTAAGACACAGGGAAAGATTGCTAGACATGAAGCAGTCAATGACATCATCAAGAAGAGTTTGGCTTCAGCTGGATGCCCAGCACAAAGGGAACCTCAGTTGTGCAGACCTGACAACAGCCAAAAACGCCCAGATGGAGTCACCCTACAGCCGTGGAGGGAAGGTAAACAGGTCGTGTGGGACTACACGTGTGCATCTACATTGGCTGATACCTATCCACCTTACAGCACAGCTGAGGGAGGCGGGGCGGCCACCTTCAGGGAGACACAGAAAATCAACAAGTACAGAGACCTAGAACGTTGTTACAGGTTCGTGCCGATAGGCTCTGAGACTCTGGGCGCCTGGGGTAAATGTGCACTCAAGTTCATAAAGGCAGTGGGCGAGGAACTCATTAAGCAAATTAGAGACCCAAGAGCGGTCAGTTTTCTGGGACAGCGCCCGAGTGTTGAAATCGAGAGAGGAATGACTTTTTCTGTATCACGGCCACGCAGCCCACCTCTGTAGAGCTGGACCCACCTCTGTAGAGCTGGACCCACCTCTGTAGAGCTGGACCCACCTCTGTAGAGCTGGACCCACCTCTGTAGAGCTGGACCCACCTCTGTAGAGCTGGACCCACCTCTGTAGAGCTGGACCCACCTCTGTAGAGCTGGACCCACCTCTGTAGAGCTGGACCCACCTCTGTAGAGCTGGACCCACCTCTGTAGAGCTGGACCCACCTCTGTAGAGCTGGACCCACCTCTGTAGAGCTGGACCCACCTCTGTAGTGCTGGACCCACCTCTGTAGAGCTGGACCCACCTCTGTAGTGCTGGACCCACCTCTGTAGAGCTGGACCCACCTCTGTAGAGCTGGACCCACCTCTGTAGAGCTGGACCCACCTCTGTAGAGCTGGACCCACCTCTGTAGTGCTGGACCCACCTCTGTAGAGCTGGACCCACCTCTGTAGAGCTGGACCCACCTCTGTAGAGCTGGACCCACCTCTGTAGAGCTGGACCCACCTCTGTAGAGCTGGACCCACCTCTGTAGAGCTGGACCCACCTCTGTAGAGCTGGACCCACCTCTGTAGAGCTGGACCCACCTCTGTAGAGCTGGACCCACCTCTGTAGAGCTGGACCCACCTCTGTAGAGCTGGACCCACCTCTGTAGAGCTGGACCCACCTCTGTAGAGCTGGACCCACCTCTGTAGAGCTGGACCCACCTCTGTAGAGCTGGACCCACCTCTGTAGAGCTGGACCCACCTCTGTAGAGCTGGACCCACCTCAGTAGAGCTGGACCCACCTCTGTAGAGCTGGACCCACCTCTGTAGAGCTGGACCCACCTCTGTAGAGCTGGACCCACCTCAGTAGAGCTGGACCCACCTCTGTAGAGCTGGACCCACCTCAGTAGAGCTGGACCCACCTCTATAGAGCTGGACCCACCTCTATAGAGCTGGACCCACCTCTGTAGAGCTGGACCCACCTCTGTAGAGCTGGACCCACCTCTGTAGAGCTGGACCCACCTCTGTAGAGCTGGACCCACCTCTGTAGAGCTGTATGAGATCTTCGAACAGTGATTGCTATATGTGTGTGTTTTCTATAAACTGTAACACAGTAAAATAAAGTAAATAAAATCAACCATGTTGTATAAAATAATAAAAAATTGGGGTGGTAGGAGAAGGAAATACTCAAGTGTTCAAGTAGAATCCACAAGATCTTCTCTGAATGCCATTTATTCTCTTCCATGAGGCTATGGGTCCCTACAATTGCACCAGAGGTGGGTACCCTCGAGTATAATATATATTTTTAAAGTTGTGTGTACATAACATTTTCCCCCAACTTATGTATTGTGTAAAAATCTTACACAAGCTCTTGGTGGACTGTCATCAGTCTAAGTCATTAATAACTTAACTGTCATCAGTCTAAGTCATTAATAACTTAGCTGTCATCAGTCTAAGTCATTAATAACTTAGCTGTCATCAGTTTGGGAAGTCATTAACACTTCCCTGCGATATCGTTCGCTTCTGGGGAAAGATATCTCAAAAGTTTGGGATGTTGATGAGCGAGAGACACGTGAGGCTATGGCAGATATCTCCTTAAATCAATGTTTTGCTCCGAGAAATTGGAGGCACATTTCTCGCTCTAGTGTTATTATTTATTTATTTATTTATTTATTTATTTATTTATTTATTTATACAAGAGTTCTTACATTCTTGTATAGCCTTATGGGCGGGTCCTTAATCGTAATCTTCCCTGGAATACGACCTCTCCATAGCGTTTATCATCCAGGTATGTATTCACTGCTGGGTGAACAGAGGCTACAGTTAAGGATTGGTGCCCAGTCAATCCTCCCCGGCCTGGATACGAACCCAGTTCTGGGTTGGTGAACGTTTGTACCACCGTTACCGAGTCAGTTAAGGCAGTTATATATATATATATATATATATATATATATATATATATATATATATATATATATATATATATATATATATATATATATATACATATATATATATATATACATACTGAATTGATTGATTGGTTGTTAGGTTTTAGACTTTGAGTCAATCGCTCAGAGCTTATAATTTGGGTTGTTCGACGCTAATTGGAATGTTATTTTTTAACACACGCCACTGGGTTTATTGTGAAGATTTCAAGCTGTAACTGCAATTTTTCTGTATAGTTAAGCTGGCATATTCATAATGAATGCCAGTCATTTTAACTAGTGTGTTCATAATGTATGAAATGCAACTCTATTAGTACGCCTTTTATATGTTAAGAATTTCATTTTCGTTATTTCACTGAATGTATTTTATAATCTTTTCTTTAATACTGTTGCTAACCTGGAGAACGTGCAGTGATCTTATACTCCCAGAATCCACTCAATAAACCGTCTAAGTCACACACAGAGATCACACTAACGTGATGCATCAAATGAACAAATCCACAAGGGATTTGTGGATTTGTTTAACCCTGTCGTAGCTCAGTCGATTAAGGCAGGGTCTGGGATGCTCCCGGACGCAGGTTCGAATCCTCGTCACGGTCTTGATGGATTTGTTCATTTAAACCATCTAAGTCATTGGGAATGCTTAAAATATCTAAATCTGTATTCTCTAGAGCGCAGACGACGTACAAAAGAATTTACGCGGAAAATATTAGAGGATCTGATTGCAAATTTCCACACGGAAATATCTCCTCTTGAAACCAGGAGGCATGGCAGGAAGTGCAAAATGGCGCCGTTGAAAAGTAGAGATGCTACAGGTGCGCTGAAAGAGACCTCTATTAATATTAGGAGTCCAAGACTTTTCAACTGTCTCCTGATAAAGATAAGGCGGGGTAACTAGGCGATCTCTAAACTCCAGAAGTTACCTGGAGGCCGCGAGAACATTGATTCCTGGAACCATGAGAATGTGGCGATGTTCTCGGTACAAGGGAGGCTGCAGCTGACTGACCGTCCTTGTGGCTTGTCTTATTCTCAACTCCTACAAGTTAAGACCGTGTTTGGAGCCTTGGGAACATTGTACAAAGTTCTCAGGTCAGCGACGTCTCTCCTGTGTTAAAAACTCTGTTGTCTAGACATGAGTCTCTCTCTCTCTGTCTCTCTGTCTCTGTCTCTGTCTCTCTGTCTCTCTATCTCTCTATCTCTCTATCTCTCTATCTCTCTATCTCTCTATCTCTCTATCTCTGTCTCTCTCTCTCTCTCTCTCTCTCTCTCTCTCTCTCTCTCTCTCTCTCTCTCTCTCTCTCTCTCTCTCTCTCTCTCTCTCTCTCTCTCTCTCTCTCTCTCTCCTTCTCTTCCTCTTTATGTCGCTCTCATTTCTCCTGTCCCTCCTCTATATCTCAATTGCTCTACTGTATCTTCTTATTCTCTCTCTCGCTCTTGTGTATGTGTGTGTTTGGAGTGAACTCTTGTATCAACTCTTCCTTCCCTGCTCCCTCCCTTCCCTTTCCCTTCCACCCCCTCTCCCTGGCTGCTGGGATCGCGAGGGGAGTTCAAAGTACCCGGCCGTACGCTAGGGAGCGTCTCACCCTAATACGTAACATTTCTCACGGAGTTCACCTATCCTTTAAAATTGCCATGTATGAGGATAACTTAAAGCCTCATAATATTAACGATTTCTTTGCAGCGGCCTCGTTGGGTTAGGGGGGTTGCCTGGGTTCGTACGTTTCGGGTCAGGCAAAACAGCTGCAAGAGAAAAGTTTGTAGATTTTATTGGTCTGAAGCCTATAGGACCCTGTGATTATCAGTGTCCTTGTTTTCCGTCTCAGGCCATGTGACAAGCTTAAGAATTATACTGTAAAATGGTGTCAGTTTGGACTCATATATATATATATATATATATATATATATATATATATATATATATATATATATATATATATATATATATATATATATATATATATATATATATATTCTTTTCCAGCGCCTCAGTGTGGCGATACAGAGGGGAAATGCGCACTGCATCCAGGGTTCCTGCCCGCCATCTGAGGAGCTGGAGGAACTCGACAACCTATGATAACCATCTTTGTAACCCATATGTAACTCCTTTTTTGTAACAAAGTTCAAGTAAAGTAAATATATATGTGTACATACAAAAGAATGGGGGTGGTAGGAGAAGATAATATTAGTGTTCAGTGAGAAACCACAAGGTCTCCTCTGAATACTTTTTATTTTCTTCTCCGAGGCTATGGGTCCCCACATTGGCACCAGAGGTGGTACCCTCACAAACTTTTATATATATATATATATATATATATATATATATATATATATATATATATATATATATATATATATATATATATATATATATATATATATATATATCATTTCTAAAAAGGAAAATACGTATATTTCTTACAAGATTATTGCTTATAAAAGAAACATGAATGCTGTGTTTTTGGTCTGATGGTGTGTACTTCAGACCATAGGAATATTGGTCTGAATGTGTGTACTTCAGACCATGGGATTATAGGAAAACCAGGACTTGCCAATCTCAAAATGGAGAACATTTTAGAGGCTTTTAAAGTAATTACATTCAACTATGAATAGTTCACACCTCGCAAATATGAACATGTCAAAAAGTTTTTTTTGTTTTGCAATGTGTGACAATCTTGTTCTGCAAGAGCAGGGGCTAAGGTCTTATCAATTTGATAACCTCACTAAATTTGTTAATGGTTCTTTTTTAGCACTGTCAGCCCTCTAAATGTCAGATGACTGTTGCTTGACGACCCTATGGTGGTTCTACTAGCCTGTGGGATAACAGCAAGCAGTATGAAGTTAATGTTATAATTACGATATCAGGACTCACTATAGCACTCTTCTTGTCTCTAGTGCTGCGCGGGGTTCCTTGATTACATGCGCGTACACACAGAAATCACAATAGCGTGATGGAATGCTCTCAGACGTAGGTTCGAATCCTCGTCACGGCCCTTGTGGATTTGTACATGCGCGTATATTTTTTTTGTTACACCAGCAGCAGCATCAATTATGCACATGTATATACCACTATATACATGTGCATAGTATAGTATATATAATATTATATACTATATATAATATTATCCCCTATAACACTCCAGGTGTAGAATCCGTACTAAGAGTGTTATACTCTTCATCTAATATATAACAGTTACTAATTTTTTATATATAACGTAAATGTTTAAGTCTATCTTACAATTGAATTAAATGTGAAAATTGGGTCGAAATCAAGTTTTTGAAATTGGTAGTTACTGAGTATTGAAGTGGTTGTATTATAAATCAATTTGTTTTGAATTCCTTCTGAAGAGGTATTAATATACGAAAGTACTTAAGGAAATTCCTGTTTCAATTCTTCCTCCGTGGTCTGACACTGTCACATTTTTCATCACGTGTTAATTATCGTGATTAAAACATTGATTGTAACCGTGATATATATGTGCTTCAGCCTACAGTTTAGACCTATTGTCTTATGTATGACCCTCTGTCCTGCGTGACAGTGAATACCAGCATTATCCTCACTTTAATAAGACTATCAAAATCCTCAGATTAGGCAAAATTGTAATTAATTTTGTCAATAAAGATGTTAATAATAATAATAAAATTTACACACTGTATATAAGATAAGTATATTTTGTAACACTCTTTCTGAATATGAGACCAATGAACCCATCATGAATCTTTCCTTATGAGATGTGATGAGATATGAGTGAGGGGTATGAATTATGAGTGAAGGTATAAGGTATGTGTAAGGACTAACAAATTAGTTCTTATCGTTTCAGAATTGAATAAAGGATTGGTTGATAGTCTTCAATTAAGTGATATATTCCTCACTTCCTTCTATCCCCCTTAATTCCTCTCTCTCTCTCTCTCTCTCTCTCTCTCTCTCTCTCTCTCTCTCTCTCTCTCTCTCTCTCTCTCTCTCTCTCTCTCTCTCTCTCTCTCTCTCTCTCTCTCTCTCCCTCTCTCTCTCTCTCTCTCTCTCTCTCTCCCTCTCACTCCTACCTCATTTATTCCTGATTCCCATACTCTCCCCTCATCCGCTCTTTACAGTATGAGGGATCGGTTATTAGGGTGGGGGTGGGGGGGGGGCGGGGGAGTGGGGGTTACAAAGCTGAAATTTCATCTGTTTGAGTGTCCCAGTCATCGTTCTCTTGAGTGTCCCAGTCATCGTTCTCTTGAGTGTCCCAGTCATCGTTCTCCACGTGTAGTCGCGCTAGTTATCGTGTCTATACTCGCCTGTTTGTTCCAGAGAGGCTTGAGCTCTAGCTCTTGGACCCCCGCTTTTCTGGCCGCCGATTCTCTTACTGCAATGACTCCTGGGAATATTTCCATATCATTTCTAATTTTAGAATTCTGAATGGAGTTGGAATTCTGAATTCTTCGTTTCTACAACCTGTTTCTTTAGTTCTTTGCATTTTTGCCACTATTACGTTAACATAAAGGTTTATGGCATCTGAGTGACTCATCTGAGGGTTAATATTCCGTCCGTCTCTCTCTCTCTCTCTCTCTCTCTCTCTCTCTCTCTCTCTCTCTCTCTCTCTCTCTCTCTCTCTCTCTCTCTCTCTCTCTCTCTCTCTCTCTCTCTCTCTCTTCACTTGTCTAGCGTCGTCAGGTTCAGTTCCTTCGGTCTCTCTTCACACTCCTTCCCTCGCAATTCTGGGACGAGCCTCGTTGCAAACTTCTTAACACTTTTTTGAGCTTCCTTGTGTACTCACCTAATTGTGCCTGCGGGGGTTGAGCTCTGGCTCTTTGATCCCGCCTCTCAACTGTCATGTGTGTGTGTGTGTACATATTTCCCCTCATTTCCCTCTCCGCCTTTATATCTCCAATCTCCAACCTTCCTTTTTTTTCACGTTTCATTTTCCTTTCCATCTTCCTCATCTCCCCTTTTCCTTCACCTCGCATTCCCTCCTTCCCATTCTACTTCCCGTTCTTCCCATCCCACCTGTCCATGATGGAGAGGACGAAATTACCATCATTTGTAATCATCCGCGCTACGGTGGTAAAGGGTTTCAAAATTGGCGCCGGAAGAGCAGCCTATCTATCTGGCCCCCTGAGAATTAGAGCGTGTCCCTGATTGTCCCCTAATTGTGTCCCTAACACGTGTAATTGGAAGACACAGGTGTTGTTAAACGATTTTGTGATGGAGTGTCCTGTTAAATGGAGCTTGGACAGGTGTTTCATAGTCACTAGCTCTGTGGTGGTGTTCAGTAGCTCTGTGGAGGTGTTCAGTAGATCTGTGGTGGTGTTCAGTAGCTCTTTGGTGGTGTTCAGTAGCTCTTTGGTGGTGTTCAGTAGCTCTTTGGTGGTGTTCAGTAGCTCTGTGGTGGTGATCAGTTACTCTTTGGTGGTGATCAGTAGCTCTGTAGTGGTGTTCAGTAGCTCTTTGGTGGTGTTCAGTAGCTCTTTGCTGGTGTTCAGTAGCTCTGTGGTGCTGTATACAGCCCCAACAGAGAGCAGAACACAGCCCCAACAATGAGCAGAACACAGCCCCAACAGAGAACTGAACACAGCCGTTCAGCGGCTGTGATCAGTCTCAGTAGTGATCCTGAGCTAATCTCGTATCATTAAGTGTAAGGCGAAATCATTAAACTGATGCTTGCTGCATGCGAACGTTGCACCTGTATTTGAGAGAGAGAGAGAGAGAGAGAGAGAGAGAGAGAGAGAGAGAGAGAGAGAGAGAGAGAGAGAGAGAGAGAGAGAGAGAGAGAGAGAGAGAGGACGGGAGGGAAAGGGAGAGGCAATAAAGTAACTTCACTTTACTACCGTATCTTAAAGGCTTCAAGAGGGTGACATTATCTTAACTCTTCCTTGCGTAGGTTAAGATGCGTCTCTTAATAAAAAAATACAGATTCGTTCTGGTCTGTGGAGGCTCGCTTCCCGCGCTTGTGTTCCGTGTTCCCCCTGTGTCTGTGTGCGTGGTAGTGGGCGTGTGTGTGTTCCGTGTTCCCCCTGTGTCTGTGTGCGTGGTAGTGGGCGTGTGTGTGTTCCGTGTTCCCCCTGTGTCTGTGTGCGTGGTAGTGAGCGTGTGTGTGTTCCGTGTTCCCCCTGTGTCTGTGTGCGTGGTAGTGGGCGTGTGTGTGTTCCGTGTTCCCCCTGTGTCTGTGTGCGTGGTAGTGAGCGTGTGTGTGTTCCGTGTTCCCCCTGTGTCTGTGTGCGTGGTAGTGGGCGTGTGTGTGTTCCGTGTTCCCCCTGTGTCTGTGTGCGTGGTAGTGGGCGTGTGTGTGTTCCGTGTTCCCCCTGTGTCTGTGTGCGTGGTAGTGGGCGTGTGTGTGTTCCGTGTTCCCCCTGTGTCTGTGTGCGTGGTAGTGGGCGTGTGTGTGTTCCGTGTTCCTCGTGTCTGTGGGCGTGTTTAATTAAATAAATCATCCAAATGAATTTTTCATGAATGTGATACCAACATCAAATCATATATCAGACGTCACCCTGTCCCCACTGGATTTTGAAGAAGCCATAGACAGTATGTTTTATGCACTCTGCACCAGGCCCTGATTCTTGGTCCATATTCATACATTGAAACTCCATATTCATCAAGAACTGTAAAAAAAACACAATCGCAGGTCCTTCATATTCTTTGGAGGCAAATCCTAGATACTGACGGGTGGGTGGAGGTCCCCCTGACGGGTGGGTGGAGGTCTCTGACGGGTGGGTGGAGGTCTCTGACGGGTGGGTGGAGGTCCCCCTGACGGGTGGGTGGAGGGTCCCTGACGGGTGGGTGGGGGGTCCCTGACGGGTGGGTGGGAGGTCCCTGACGGGTGGGTGGAGGGTCCCTGACGGGTGGGTGGGGGGTCCCTGACGGGTGGGTGGAGGGTCCCCCTGACGGGTGGGTGGAGGGTCCCTGACGGGTGGGTGGGGGGTCCCTGACGGGTGGGTGGGGGTCCCTGACGGGTGGGTGTAGGTCGCTGACGGGTGGGTGGGGGGTCCCTGACGGGTGGGTGGGGGTCCCTGACGGGTGGGTGTAGGTCCCCTGACGGGTGGGTGGAGGTCACCTGACGGGTGGGTGGAGGTCACCTGACGGGTGGGTGGAGGTCACCTGACGGGTGGGCGGTCGGGTGAACATGAGGTGAGTGACAACCGTCCCTTCAAGGACAGCCAAACAACAGTGGGCATTCTGCACATGCGCATACAAACACACACGCGAACGCTTAGGTGTTCACAAGTACACGCACAATCGTTCGCTTGCACGCACGCACGTACACACACACAAGCACGCGAGCGCGCAGTCACACGCACAAACGCGCACACACATACACATGAAACAGTTGACATCACTGGATGCATCTAAAGCGGTTGGACCAGATAAAGTATCACCGTGGATACTAAAAGAGGCAGCGCAGGCCCTCAGCGTGCCTCTGGCAATGATCTTTAATGAGTCATTTATGTCGGGAGAATTGCCCAGTTGCTGGAGCAATTCCAAGGCAAATGTGGTACCAATCTTCAAGAAAGGAGATAGCGAGGAGGCACTTAACTACAAACCAGTATTACAAACTACTTAACTAAAAAGCGGAAAAACCCTAGCATGGGTAAAGTACTACCTAATAGACAGGAGCCAGAGTAACAATAAGGGGCGAGAAGTCGGACTGGCGAACAGTTACGAGTGGAGTACCTCAAGGATCGGTGCTGGAACCAATTCTATTTCTAATATATGTTAACGACATGTTTACAGGAGTAGAGTCCTACATGTCGATGTTCGCGGATGACGCAAAGTTGATGAGAAGAGTTGTGACAGATGAGGATTGCAGGATCCTCCAAGAGCACTTAAACAGGTTGCAGAGATGGTCAGAGAAATGGCTACTGGAGTTCAACACGAGCTATGTTATGGAAATGGGACTAGGAGATAGGAGACCAAAGGGACAGTACACAATTAAGGGGAACTACCTACCTGTGACCACTCGGTAGTGGGAGTGTTACGTCCACTCCCACTACCTGGGAGTGGACGTAACACCTAATCTAACTCCTGAGGCACATATAAACAGGATAATGACAGCAGCGTACTCTACACTGCCAAAAGTTAGAACATCATTCAGAAACCTAAGTAAGGAGGCATTTAGGGCGCTTTACACTGCCTACGTGAGGCCAGTCTTGAAGAATGCCGCGCCATCATGCAGCCCCCACCTGCTGAAACACATAAGGAAACTGGAAAAAGATTCAGAAGTTTGCGACGAGGCTTGTCCCAGAGTTACAAGGGATGGGGTATGAAGAGCGTCTGAAGGAACTGAACCTTATGTCACTAGAAAAAAAAAAGAAGGGAGATGGGGGGTGGATATGATAGGAAGGGAAGGAAATTGGCAGGAAAAAGCGCCAAACCATTACGACTATATAGCACTGGGAAGGGGTCAGGATAAGGTTTTGGGATGGGACGGGGGAAGGAATGGTACCCAACCATTTGGACCGTTGGGGTTTGAACGCCGACCTGCATGAAGCGAGACCGTCGCTCTACTGTCCAGTCCATATAAAATACTCAGGGGGATTGACAGTGTATAAATAGACGAAATGTTCACACGGAATACTAACAGAACGAGGGGACAAGGGTGGAAGCTGGAAACTCAGATGAGTCACAGAGATGTTAGGAAGCATTCTATTAGCGTGAGAGTAGTGGAAATGGAATGCACTTAAGGAACAGGTTGTGGAAGCAAACTCTATTCATAATAGTTAAATTAAATTTGATAGGGAAATAGGACAGGAGTCATTGCTGTAAACAACCGATGGCTAGAAAGGCGGGATCCAAGAGTCAATGCTCGATCCTGCAGGCATAAATAGGTAAGTACACACACACACACACACACACACACACACACACACACACACACACACACACACACACACACACACACACACACACACACACACACACACACACACAAGGGGAAAGAGCCAGAGCTCAACCCCCGCAAGCACAATTAGGTGAGTACACACACACACACACACACTCACACAAGTATCTGGTAGCGGGAATGAACTTGGAATTTAGTACCGCACCAAACCTGTCTCCTGAAGCCCAACTCAAAGAAAGATCATCCGCCACATATAATACGTTGGCTATCATATGAACTGTCTTTAGAATTCTTTATAAGGAATCATTCAGATCTTGTATACCACATGTTAGATGACGTATACGGCTCCAGCGTCCAGTCCTTATCTAGTCAAGCACAAGACAAGTTGAAGAGAATTCAGAGGTATGCCACGATACTAGTCCCAGAGTTGAGAGGTATGAGTTATGCGGAAAGGCTACAGCAAATTTTATATTGCTGGAAGACAGAAAATTAGGAGAGACATGATTACTCTGTGCACAATTCTCAGAGGGATTGATAGGACAGGAACGGACAGACTATTTATCATGGGGGAATTCTTGAACAGTGGTATACAAGTCGAAATTGAGTAAATTAGCCACTGAGACATTAGAAAGATTTATTTTAGTGTCAGCGTAGTGAGCAAATGGAATGCCCTAAGAACTGAAGTGGTGGAAGCAGGCTCCATAACACAGTTCCAAATGTTGATATCATAGAGACCAAGGAGCTCAAGAGCCAGCACCACAGAGCCGAAGCTTGAGCCCCTCAAGCACTTAGATGAGTGCACATCCTCCCTTCCCCCACACACGGAGCGAAGGGTCATAGTCATATAAGATGGGTCGAGCTGAAGGGATGTGACAAGTGAGGCCCCCAAGGGTCGTTCCTTAGACCTTTACTGTTTCTCTTTTGTGTCGCTGGCCCACCTGATGGAGTGAAGTCGTGTTAGGCATCTGCAGACATCATCTAATATCTGCAGATGATGCAAACCTAATGATATATGGGAAAACCGAGGGAGACTGCAGACAATTACAGGAAACGTTAACAAACTCCAATAATGCACAGACAAATGGCTGTTAGAATTCAACTAGCACCAAGTGTAAGGTAATTATGATCGCAAAGGCTATATATAGAGGAAGACAACCTGAATGAATCAGATAAATAAAGACACAATTCCCACATAAACATCAGAAGTGGTGGGTAACATTGACAATCATATTGGAAACTGGCAAACATTAGAACCGCTTCAACAAGTCTTAATGAATACACTTTCTACAACATCTTTAACACCTAAATTGGGGCCTCGTAGCCTGGTGGATAGCGCGCAGGACTCGTAATTCTGTGGCGCGGGTTCGATTCCCGCACGAGGCAGAAACAAATGGGCAAAGTTTCTTTCACCTTGAATGCCCCTGTTACCTAGCAGTAAATAGGTACCTGGGTGTTAGTCAGCTGTCACGGGCTGCTTCCTGGGGGTGGAGGCCTGGTCGAGGACCGGGCCGCGGGGACACTAAAGCCCCGAAATCATCTCAAGATAACCTCAAGATAACTTATGTCAGGCCGATATTGCAACACTCAGCACCGACATGGAACCCACATCTAGTGCAGGCGATGAGTCAATAACATGGCTAAAGTATGTTGACCAGACCACACACACTAGAAGGTGAAGGGACGACGACGACGTTTCGGTCCGTCCTGGACCATTCTCAAGTCGATTGTGAGAATGGTCCAGGACGGATCGAAACGTCGTCGTCCCTTCACCTTCTAGTATGTGGTCTGGTCAACCACATCTAGTGAAATACAAATAACATTACACAACACGCACAAGAGTCACCAGCAAATATTCCCTTGCTCATGGCGGAGACAAACGCTGCCTCATTACACATGTGAAGAACAGTAAACCTACTCTGACTGTTGACGATGTGGGCATGTGGGGGAGATTATCAATCACTAGCAGCAGCCTTCCACTTCAACAACAACACGCTACGCATAATCTGTATGTGCCGCACAGTATACTTGTCCTTGACGCATTACCTGAATTTGCTAATGAAGGACTGTTGGTCGGTGACCTTAATGCCAAGCACAGACACTTCCACGCTAGCCGTAATGAACCCAATGTCAAGGGGAAGGGAAACTCTCTCGCTTTATGTAGCAGGAAGTGAAGACATCGGGGTCCTGAGATGGTCCTCCTCTCAACCACTGCCTGCCCGGAGAGTTGAGAGCGGCGTCTGAATGCTCCGGCAACCCTTCAGAAGAAGACAGACAGACAGATGGTGTGAAACTGATTACGTAAAGATGCCCAATAAATGTGTACGAAACTTGAATCAAGAATATCCCACTGGAAGATATCAAAGTTCGTTTAAAACTGTGTATTAAGTTGGCAGGAAGCTTGAGGAAAGAGGAAGACAATGGCTATAGACTTCATTTGCTCCGGCGGGAGATACACATCCGGCAGACAAGTGCAGACAACACTGCAGAGAACTAAGGAAAGCAGAGACCGGTCTGCTGGTCACAGCTACCCCAAGGGTAGGGCTGAAGAACCAGTACACAAACGGAGTGATATAGCACCATATCCTCCTCCTCTCTAGAAATAAACAGGGAACGGCTAACCTACAACATTTTGACAGAAAAATACTAGAAGCAAGATCACTATCTAGTGAGGAGGAAAATGGCCCACCAGTCACAGCCCCCCGGGTGTAAGGAGGAGGGGGGGGGGAGGGGAGGGAGAGAGGGAATTATCAAGGTAAAGCGGCAAGCCATTACGACTATATAGCACTTGGAAGGGGTCAGGATAAGGATTTGCTGTGGGACAGGGGAAAGGAATGGTGCCCAACTACTTGGACGGTCGGGGATTGAACGCCGACCTGCATGAAGCGAGACCATCGCTCTACCGTCCAGTCCCAAGTGGTTGGGTAGGGGGGGGGGAAGGGGGCTATGGTAGACAACAAGAGTGCTAGACCTGCTGAAGACTGAGTCACCTACCACATACTCAGTGCATTATATGAGATTTTAGAGAATTTTCTAAGCCATCACTTTAGTAAATCATTCTTGAGCAGTGTTACCACTATGCATGCAAAGACACACACAGAAGCTTAGGTGACCATAAATACATGCACGATCGCGCAGTCCTGAGTACACACACCTGTCTCCTGAAGCTCCACATCATAAGAATACCATTGGCGGCGTATGCAAGGCTCGCTAACATCATCAACTGCCCTCAGGAAACTGTGTAAGGAATCTTTCAGAATCTTGTATATCACATATGTAAGACCAATCCTGGAGTATGCGGCCCCTGCATGGAGCCCGTACCTTGTTAAACACAAGACGAAACTGGAAAAAAGTTCAGAGGTATGCCACTAAGCTAGTCCCAGAACTAAGAGGCATGAGTTACGAAGAAAGTTGAAGGAACTGCACCTCACGTCGCTGGAAAACAGAAGAGCTCGGTGAAGCAGATATTAAATAGACTAAGGGACACTTGGAAAACTCACAGGAGACTTATTCAATAAACACCGGATCGTATATTCAACAATAAAAGTTTATAAATGGGGAAAAACTCACTAAACACTCCAGTAATTCAATGTAATTTATTAAACAACAAAGTTTTAATTGAACACGCCCTAAAACTGAAATATCAATATTTTTAGAAGCCATGAGGATTTAGCAAATTACTGTACTGAACTACAAGAAGTGAGTAAATTACTGCCTCTGGGAATGGTCTCTCTGTCTCCACTGCCGACTGACTCCACCCTGATCTCTGACCTGCCTCACCTCCAGCAAGCTCACCCAAGGCTTTACTATAGCTAATTGATATTCACTAGGCAACTTAGAGTGACTGAATCTCTATTAAAAATGATGGTAATTTACTTAGACCATAAACCAAGGTTACTTGAGCTATATTAGGTATTAATTACAGTATTGAATAGCACCTGAATTACAACCATCATGTTGCAATGTCAAGTCTTACAGCCTCATGACCGCTACTAAGCTGGATGCATCCTGCCATGATAAACTGGTTACCATTCTAGATGACCTCCTCTGCCCTTTGTCGACTCAACGGACTTACTCTTTATTCTCAAATGACGTTAAATTACACAGCTCCTTAAGCAAGGTTGATAAGTTACCCCAATACTGAGTAATGAATTATTCTCTTCTGAACTGAGAATACTGAGTAATATATGAATTATTCTAAGGGTTCAGCTCTGCTCTTTCGGCCTGCCTCTCAACTGTCAATCAACTGTTTCTAACTACTACTACTACTAATTTTTTTTTCACATCACACACACACACCCCAGGAAGTAGCTCGTGACAGGTGACTAGCTCCCTGGTACCTATTTACTGCTAGGTAACAGGGGGCATAGGGTGAAAGAAACTCTGCCCAATGTTTCTCGCCGGCGTCCAGCGTGCTGTCCGCTGAACCGGCCGCCTCCCTATCCCTGTGTGTGTGTGTGTGTGGACAATAAAGATAATGAAATCAGTTGATTAACAGTTGAGAGATGGACCCAAAGATCCAGAGCTCAACCCCCGCAAGCTCAACTAGGGGAGTACACACACACACATACACATGTATAACCCCACACACACACACACATGTATAACCACACACACACTTACACACATTATGCATATAGTAATAATTGAAATATATATATTTAATATTGACCCAATAATGCAAACACTTAAAAAAAGTTATATTAACATTATAGTGAATCATAATAAAAACACATTTTTAGTAATTTGATATTAACCTTTATTATTGTTAAAAATACAAGTAGACAAGAGTTCTATAAGTCATATGAAGCCTGTGGAGTCCCTGGCTATGTCTTCCCTCTATCACAGCGTTCAGTCCAACTCCTGAGGCACTGTGCCATCTCAGTGCTCGTTGACTTTGTGTACTCTCCCATTAACAAGTGCCTTGTAACAGACTGTTTTCAGTTGCTTCAACAGCGGCCGTTGCTGCTGCCGATGCCTCAGCGCCTGAGTCATATACAGGCGCAGGCGGCCATGGACGCTGATGTTGCAGAAGACGGCTGAGTAGTTGAACATCGTGGCGATGCTGTACACGTCAGCAGCGGGGGTACATGGCAGGTTTTGTAAGACCTCGGGTGCCATATAAAAGCACAGGACACCGTCATCAAAGTGGCACCGTTCCATGATGCGCTTAGCCAAGCCAAAGTCAATGAGAGTAACCTGGATTCCTTCCTCCGTGTGTTTTACGCAGACATTTTGCGCCTTTATATCCAGGTGAACCCATCCCCGAGCATGGACGGTCTCCATAATCTGGCACACCTGGCGTGTGACCTCCAGGCACTCTTCTCCAGAAGACTTGCCTTCCTCGAATACTGTTGACCAAGTCTCGCCAGAGAACTCTGTGATCAGAGTGAAGGTCTCAGGGTAGACGCCGATCAACTTCTGCACGCCGGCCAATCCTCGGAGTGCTGCCAGAGCCGTTATTTCTACTACTAACGCATCAATAAAACCTTCCTCGTCGACACAGGTCTTGGCGACCCACTAGGAGGACCCGGCTGATGCCAGGACACAGCTGCCGTACGCCCCGGATCCCAGCGTCTGTAAACGGTCCTGGTCGAAGACGCAGTGGTAGGCGGCGGAGTCGAAGACGTACACGTGGAGGCGCTCACACACCTTCCTAAGGCGCTCTACACTTGATGACTCCATCATGCCAAGTAGTAAATATCCTTAAACTTTAGAACATACAGTTTGGGCGCCTGGTATATATATCCTATATAGCAATAATTTAGGCAAGATGCTGGAAGACATTACACAGTCAAGATGCTGGTGGAGATTACCCAGTGAAGATGCTGGTGGAGATTACCCAGTGAAGATGCTGGTGGAGATTACCCAGTCAAGATGCTGGTGGAGATTACCCAGTGAAGATGATGTAAGAGATTACCCAGTCAGGCCGCTGGTGGAGATTACTTAGTAATGATTCTAGTGGAGATTACCTAATCAAGATGCTTGTGGAGATTAACTGGGATGGGAGGGGGGGGGAGGGAGGGAGGGAGGAAATTATCAGGGTAAAGCACCGAGCCATTACAATTATATAGCACTTGGAAGGGATCAGGATAAGGATTTGGAATGGGATTGGGGGATGGGGGGGGGGGGGGAATGATGCCAACCCACTTGGACGGTCGGGGGATTAAACGCCGACCTGCATGAAGCGAGACCGTCGCTTTACCGTCCAGCCCAAGTGATTGGGCAAGGTAATGCTAGAAGTTGAGTAGTTATGATGCCTTTAGTTTGGTAGTCATAATACCAGTAGTTTAACAGCTAAGATGATGCTGGTGCCTAATTAGTCAAGATGATCTTGATGTTGATTAGTAAAGATGATTCTGGGGTTGATTGGTCAAGATGATGCTGGAGGCTGATTAGTCAAGATGATCTTGGGGTTGATTAGTAAAGATGATTCTGGAGTTGATTGGTCAAGATGTTGCTGGAGGCTGATTAGTCAAGATGATCTTGGGGTTGATTAGTAAAGATGATTCTGGAGTTGATTGGTCAAGATGATGCTAGAGGCTGATTAGTCAAGATGATGATGGAGGATGATTAGTCAAGATGATGCTGGAGGTTGACTAGTCAAGATGATGCTGAAGGTTGACTAATCAAGATGATGCTGGAGGTTCAGTATTTAAGATGATGCTGGAGGTTGATTAGTCAAGATGATGCTGGAGGTTCAGTAGTCAAGATGATGCTGGAGGTTGAGTAGTCAAGATGATGCTGGAGGTTCAGTAGTCAAGATGTTGCTGGAGGTTGATTAGTCAAGATGATGCTGGAGGTTCAGTAGTCAAGATGATGCTGGAGGTTGAGTAGTCAAGATGATGCTGGAGGTTGATTAGTCAAGATGATGCTGGAGGTTCAGTAGTCAAGATGATGCTGGAGGTTGATTAGTCAAGATGATGCTGGAGGTTCCGTAGTCAAGATGATGCTGGAGGTTCAGTATTTAAGATGATGCTGGAGGTTGATTAGTCAAGATGATGCTGGAGGTTCAGTAGTCAAGATGATGCTGGAGGTTCAGTAGTCAAGATGATGCTGGAGGTTCAGTAGTCAAGATGATGTTGGAGATTCAGTAGTCAAGATGATGCTGGAGGTTGAGTAGACAAGATGATGTTGGAGGTTCAGTAGTCAAGATGATGCTGGAGGTTGATTAGTCAAGATGATGCTGGAGGTTCAGTAGTCAAGATGATGCTGGAGGTTGAGTAGTCAAGATGATGTTGGAGGTTCAGTAGTCAAGATGATGCTGGAGGTTCAGTAGTCAAGATGATGTTGGAGGTTGATTAGTCAAGATGATGCTGGAGGTTCAGTAGTCAAGATGATGCTGGAGGTTGATTAGTCAAGATGATGCTGGAGGTTCAATAGTCAAGATGATGCTGGAGGTTCAGTAGTCAAGATGTTGCTGGAGGTTGATTAGTCAAGATGATGCTGGAGGTTGATTAGTCAAGATGATGTTGGAGGTTCAGTAGTCAAGATGATGCTGGAGGTTCAGTAGTTAAGATGATGCTGGAGGTTCAGTAGTCAAGATGATGCTGGAGGTTCAGTAGTCAAGATGATGCTGGAGGTTCAGTAGTCAAGATGATGCTGGAGGTTGACTAGTCAAGATGATGCTGGAGTTTCAGTAGTCAAGATGATGCTGGAGGTTGAGTAGTCAAGATGATGCTGGAGGTTGATTAGTCAAGATGATGCTGGAGGTTGATTAGACAAGATGATGCTGGAGGTTGATTAGACAAGATGATGCTGGAGGTTGATTAGTCAAGATGATGCTGGAGGTTGAGTAGTCAAGATGATGCTGGAGGTTGATTAGTCAAGATGATGCTGGAGGTTGATTAGGCAAGATGATGCTGGAGGTTGATTAGACAAGATGATGCTGGAGGTTGATTAGACAAGATGATGCTGGAGGTTGACTAGTCAAGATGATGCTGGAGGTTCAGTAGTCAAGATGATGCTGGAGGTTCAGTAGTCAAGATGATGCTGGTGGTTCAGTAGTCAAGATGATGCTGGAGGTTCAGTAGTCAAGATGATGCTGGAGGTTCAGTAGTCAAGATGATGCTGAAAGTTCAGTAGTCAAGATGATGCTGGATGTTCAGTAGTCAAGATGATGCTGGAGGTTCAGTAGTTAAGATGATACTGGTGGTTCAGTAGTCAAGATGATGCTGAAATTGTACATAAGAGATTCAGCTTCAAGTTAGCGTACTCAAACACAGATGGGATTACACACAGAAGACAGACGAGTAGGGGGGGACATGATCACAACCTACAAAATCCTCAGGGGAATCGACCGGGTAAACATGGATGAACTATTCAACACTGGAGGGACGCGAACAAGGGGACACAGGTGGAAGCTGAGTACCCAAATGAGCCACAGAGACATTAGAAAGAACTTTTTCAGTGTGAAAGTAGTTAGTAAATGGAATGCACTAGGAAGTGATGTGGTGGAGGCTGACTCCATACACAGTTTATAATGTAGATATGATAGAGCCCAGTAGGCTCAGGAATCTGTACACCAGTTGATGGACAGTCGAGAGGTGGGACCAAAGAGCCAGAGCTCAACCCCCGCAAGCACAACTAGGTGAGGATATGTAAAGGGGGGTGGGGGGCTTGACGGCTGAGCGGACAGCTGACACCATTATAACAGGTACCAGCCGTAATTAACCTACTGTACCTGGTTAATGCTGGCCGTTAAATAACGGTTCTGTTGTACACCGTTTTATGTTCTATACTGTGACCTCAGTCCAACGCCTTGTAACCTTGGTGGTTGATCAAGGCGCTACATAACAAGGACACAGTACATTTCAGCTACAAGTTAACTCACCAATTCACTAACTCACAGTAAGGTTGTTACACTGCCACAACCTTACTTCAAAACCCACTCAATAATTACCTTAACTGACTGAGAAGCAGGAAACAGCCATTTAATACAGACTTCCAGAAAGGACATCCGTATGCAGGCGATGAGTCACAATAACGTGGCTGAAGTATGTATCACACTCGACTTGAGAATGGTCCAGGACGGACCGAAACGTCGTCGTCCCTTCACCTTCTAGTGTGTGGTCTGGTCAACAAGGACATTCGTATTGAGTTGAAGGAGAGGGGGGGGGGGTAGGGGGATTGAGATTACGTTAAGTGTGGTTCAGTTCAGACAAAAAAGGGAAGCAGATATTAAATAGACTAAGGGGTACTAGAAAAGCTCATGGGAGACTTATTCAATAATCACAGGATCGCATATTCAATAATAAAAATATATAAATGGGGAAAAACTCACTAAAAACTCCATTAATTCAATGAAATTTATTAAACAATAAAGTTATAATTGAACACTCCCTAAAACTGAAATATCAATATTTTTAGAAGCCATGAGGATTTAGCAAATTACTGTACTGAACTACAAGAAGTGAGTAAATTACTGCCTCTGGGAATGGTCTCCCTGTCTCCACTGCCGACTGACTCCACCCTGATCTCTGACCTGCCTCACCTCCAGCAAGCTCACCCAGGGCTTTACTATAGCTAATTGATATTCACTAAATAACTTAAGAGTGACTGAATCTCTTAAAAAATGATGATAATTTACTTAGATCATACACCAAGGTTACTTGAGCTATATTAGATATTAATTACAGTATTGAATAGCACCTGAATTACAACCATCATGTTGCAATGTCAAGTCTTACAGCCTCATGACCGCTACTAAGCTGGATGCATCCTGCCATGATAAACTGGTTACCATTCTAGATGACTTCCTCTGCCCTTTGTCGACTCAACGGACTTACTCTTTATTCTCAAATGACGTTAAATTACACAGCTCCTTAAGCAAGGTATGCTATTTGCCTAGGGAATTTCAATTTCAATTTCAATTTCATATTTACCGCAATACTGAGTAATACATGAATTATTCTAATTAAAGGAATTAAACACCAGGGATGGCTGTGACAATGGGTGACATCTTGGTCGCCACATGTCGATCTAAGATGACTCTCTGGGCATCTTTGAATTCATGAATTCAATACCCAAGATGGTAATCCACATACTTTTTATAAACTCAATATATTCATTTTTAAACACCATACAAAGAGGTCTCACAACTTTACTATGCATGTGCAGTCCATGGACGGACTTTCCCAAGCCGTCTAAAATTGCTGAGATAACCTCGCTTCAACACATAAGCTCTGATCTCTGCAGTCAGACCTTGAGCAAAAATCAGGTGAGAAATTCACTGACTCCCAAAACTTGATTGTACCCATTGTATTCAACACAATACATTCAATACAAGTCTATACCATTTATATCACCAGATAATGGGCATAGTTTCTTTCACCCTAATGTCGCTGTTCACCTAGCAGTAACTAGGTACCTGGGAGTTTGACAGCCGCTACGGCTGCTTCCTGTGTGTGTGTGTTTTTTTATTATTTTCTACCACAGACGTGGCCACACATTTACAATGCTAACCAGCATATATACATTTTCTTCTGTCCTTCATGGACAGGGTTAGAGATGTGCTAAACATATAGTTCAAGGGTTTATTGAACACTCAACCACAGAAGGTGATTCGGTGCTTTTAAAATGCTAAGCTAACCTACATACGTAAATACATAGATACACAGATTTACGTATGGCCTACATAAAGTGTTCGATGTGTCTTTTACATAGTGTCATTAATGTGCATTTACAAAGGTGAAATGTTTGTGTGTGTGTGTGTGTGTATGTGGACAAAAAAATAATGAAATCAGTTGATTAACAGTTGAGAGGTGGGCCCAAAGAGCCAGAGCTCAACCCCCACAAGCACAACTAGGTGAGTATTCACACTCACACATTTTGAATATAGTAATAATTGAAATATATATATTTAATATTGACGCAATAATGCAAACACTTAAAACAAATTATATTAACCTTATAATGAATAAAAATAAAACACATTATTTTTAGTAATTTGATATTAACCTTTATTATTATTAAAAATACAAGTGGACAAGAGTTCTGTAAGTCATTTGAAGCCTGTGGAGTCCCTGGCTATGTCTTCCCTCTATCCCAGAGTTGAGTCCAACTCCTGAGGCACTGTGCCATCTCAGTGCTCGGTGACTCTCTGTTCTCTCTCTTTAACAAGTGCCTTGGAACAAACAGTTTTCAGTTGCTTCAACAGCGGCCGTTGATGCTGCCGTTGGTTCAGCGCCTGAGTCATATACAGATGCAGACGGCCATGGACGATGATGTTGCAAAAGACGGCAGATATTTGGAACATCCTGGCGATGCCGTACACGTCACTGGCGGGGTTACCTAGGTGGTTCTTCAGGACCTCGGGTGACATACGTGTGCACTCAGCACCTTCCTCAACGGTGGCCCTAATGCGCTTAGCCAAGCCAAAGTCAATGAGGGTAACCTGGATTCCTTCCTTCGTGTGTTTTACACAGATATTGTCCTCCTTTATGTCCTCGTGTACCCATCCCCGAGCATGGACGGTCTCCACGATCTGGCACACCTCATGTGTGACCACCAGACACTCTTCTCCAGAAGACTTGCTCTGTTCGAATACTTTTGCCCAAGTCTGGCCGGAGTATTCCGTAATCAGGGTGAGGGTCTCGGGGTACACGCCAATCAACTTCTGCACGCCGGCCAATCCTCGGAGTGCTGCCAGAGCCGTTATTTCTACTACTAACGCATCAATATAACCTTCGAAGTCGACACAGGTCTTGGCGACCCACTAGGAAGACCCAGATGATGCCAGGACACAGCTGCCGTACGCCCCGGATCCCAGCGTCTGTAAACGGTCCTGGTCGAAGACGCAGTGGTAGGCGGCGGAGTCGAAGACGTACACGTGGAGGCGCTCACACACCTTCCTAAGGCGCTCTACACTTGATGACTCCATCATGCCAAGTAGTAAATATCCTTAAACTTTAGAACATACAGTTTGGGCGCCTGGTATATATATCCTATATAGCAATAATTTAGGCAAGATGCTGGTGGAGATTACACAGTCAAGACGCTGGTGGAGATTACCCAGTCAAGATTTTGGCGGAGAGTAAGCAGTCAAGATGCTGGTGGAGATTACCCAGTGAAGATGCTGGTGGAGATTACCCAGTCAAGATGCTGGGGGTGATTACCCAGTCAAAATGCTGGTGGTGATTACCCAGTCAAGATGCTGGTGGTGATTACCCAGTCAAGATGCTGGTGGAGATTACCCAGTCAAGATGCTGGTGGAGATTACCCAGTCAAGATGCTGGTGGAGATTAACCAGTCAAGATGCTGGTGGAGATTACCCAGTCAAGATGCTGGTGGAGATTACCCAGTGAAGATGTTGGCGTAGATTACCCAGTCAAGATGCTGGTGGAGATTACTCAGTCAAGATGCTGGTGGAGATTAACCAGTCAAGATGCTGGGGGAGATTACCCAGTCAAGATGCTGGTGGAGATTACCCAGTCAAGATGCTGGTGGAGATTACTCAGTCAAGATGCTGGTGGAGATTACCCGGTGAAGATGCTGGTGGAGATTACTCAGTCAAGATGCTTGAAGATATTACCCATTCAAGATGCTGGTAGAGATGACCCATTCAAGATGCTGGTAGAGATGACCCAGTCAAGATGCTGGTGGAGATTATCTAGTATGGGATTATCTGGGATGGGGCGGAGCGAAGGGATGGTGCCAACCCACTTGGACGGTCGGGGATTGAACGCCGACCTGCATGATGATGTTGGAGGTTGAGTAGTCAAGATGACGCTGGAGGTTGAGTAGTCAAGATGATGCTGGAGGTTGATTAGTCAAGATGATGCTGGAGGTTGAGTAGTCAAGATGATGTTGGAGGTTGATTAGTCAAGATGATGTTGGAGGTTGAGTAGTCAAGATGATGCTGGAGGTTGATTAGTCAAGATGATGCTGGAGGTTGAGTAGTCAAGATGATGCTCGAGGTTCAGTAGTCAATATGATGCTGGAGGTTCAGTAGTCAAGATGATGCTCGAGGTTGAGTAGTCAAGATGATGCTGGAGGCTGAGTAGTCAAGATGATGCTGGAGGTTCAGTAGTCAAGATGATGCTGGAGGTTCAGTAGTCAAGATGATGCTGGAGGTTCAGTAGTCAAGATGATGTTGGAGGTTGAGTAGTCAAGATGATGCTGGAGGTTGAGTAGTCAAGATGACGCTGGAGGTTGAGTAGTCAAGATGATGCTGGAGGTTGAGTAGTCAAGATGACGCTGGAGGTTGAGTAGTCAAGATGATGCTGGAGGTTGATTAGTCAAGATGATGCTGGAGGTTGAGTAGTCAAGATGATGCTGGAGGTTGATTAGTCAAGATGATGTTGGAGGTTGAGTAGTCAAGATGATGCTGGAGGTTGATTAGTCAAGATGATGCTGGAGGTTGAGTAGTCAAGATGATGCTGGAGGTTCAGTAGTCAATATGATGCTGGAGGTTCAGTAGTCAAGATGATGCTGGAGGTTGAGTAGTCGAGATGATGCTGGAGGTTGAGTAGTCAAGATGATGCTGGAGGTTCAGTAGTCAAGATGATGCTGGAGGTTCAGTAGTCAAGATGATGCTGGAGGTTCAGTAGTCAAGATGATGTTGGAGGTTGAGTAGTCAAGATGATGCTGGAGGTTGATTAGTCAAGATGATGCTGGAGGTTCAGTAGTCAAGATGATGCTGGAGGTTCAGTAGTCAAGATGATGCTGGAGGTTCAGTAGTCAAGATGATGCTGGAGGTTCAGTAGTCAAGATGATGCTGGAGATTGATTAGTCAAGATGATGCTGGAGGTTCAGTAGTCAAGATGATGCTGGAGGTTCAGTAGTCAAGATGATGCTGGAGGTTCAGTAGTCAAGATGACGCTGGAGGTTGATTAGTCAAGATGATGCTGGAGGTTCAGTAGTCAAGATGATGCTGGAGGTTCAGTAGTCAAGATGATGCTGGAGGTTGACTAGTCAAGATGATGCTGGAGGTTCAGTAGTCATGATGATGCTGGAGGTTCAGTAGTCAAGATGACGCTGGAGGTTGATTAGTCAAGATCATGCTGGAGGTTGATTAGTCAAGATGATGCTAGAGGTTCAGTAGTCAAGATGATGCTGGAGGTTGATTAGTTATGATGATACTGGAGGTTCAGTAGTCAAGATGATGCTGGAGGTTGATTAGTTATGATGATACTGGAGGTTCAGTAGTCAAGATGATGCTGGAGGTTGATTAGTTAAGATGATACTGGAGGTTCAGTAGTCAAGATGATGCTGGAGGTTCAGTAATGAAGGGCATGCTGGTTGTTTTGTAGTCAAGATGATGCTGGAGGTTCAGTAGTCAAGATGATGCTGGAGGTTCAGTAGTCAAGATGATGCTGGAGGTTCAGTAGTCAAGATGATGCTGGAGGTTCAGTAGTCAAGATAACGCTGGAGGTTGATTAGTCAAGATGATGCTAGAGGTTCAGTAGTCAAGATGATGCTGGAGGTTCAGTAGTCAAGATGCTGGAGGTTAAGTAGTCAAGATGATGCTGGAGGTTCAGTAGTCAAGATGATGCTGGAGGTTGATTAGTTATGATGACACTGGAGGTTCAGTAGTCAAGAGGATGCTGGAGGTTGATTAGTTATGATGATACTGGAGGTTCAGTAGTCAAGATGATGCTAGAGGTTGATTAGTTAAGATGATACTGGAGGTTCAGTAGTCAAGATGATGCTGGAGGTTCAGTAGTCAAGATGATGCTGGAGGTTCAGTAGTCAAGATGATGCTATAGGTTCAGTAGTCAAGATGATGCTGGAGGTTCAGTAGTCAAGATGATGCTGGAGGTTCAATAGTCAAGATGATGCTTTAGGTTCAGTAGTCAAGATGATGCTGGAGGTTCAGTAGTCAAGATGATGCTGGAGGTTCAGTAGTCAAGATGATGCTGGAGGTTGACTAGTCAAGATGATGCTGGAGGTTCAGTAGTCAAGATGATGCTGGAGGTTCAGTAGTCAAGATGACGCTGGAGGTTGATTAGTCAAGATCTTGCTGGAGGTTGATTAGTCAAGATGATGCTAGAGGTTCAGTAGTCAAGATGATGCTGGAGGTTGATTAGTTATGATGATACTAGAGGTTCAGTAGTCAAGATGATGCTGGAGGTTGATTAGTTATGATGATACTGGAGGTTCAGTAGTCAAGATGATGCTGGAGGTTGATTAGTTAAGATGATACTGGAGGTTCAGTAGTCAAGATGATGCTGGAGGTTCAGTAGTCAAGATGATGCTGGAGGTTCAGTAGTCAAGATGATGCTGGAGGTTCAGTAGTCAAGATGATGCTGGAGGTTCAGTAGTCAAGATGATGCTGGAGGTTCAGTAGTCAAGATGATGCTGGAGGTTCAGTAGTCAAGATGATGCTGGAGGTTCAGTAGTCAAGATAACGCTGGAGGTTGATTAGTCAAGATGATGCTAGAGGTTCAGTAGTCAAGATGATGCTGGAGGTTCAGTAGTCAAGATGCTGGAGGTTAAGTAGTCAAGATGATGCTGGAGGTTCAGTAGTCAAGATGATGCTGGAGGTTGATTAGTTATGATGACACTGGAGGTTTAGTAGTCAAGAGGATGCTGGAGGTTGATTAGTTATGATGATACTGGAGGTTCAGTAGTCAAGATGATGCTAGAGGTTGATTAGTTAAGATGATACTGGAGGTTCAGTAGTCAAGATGATGCTGGAGGTTCAGTAGTCAAGATGATGCTGGAGGTTCAGTAGTCAAGATGATGCTATAGGTTCAGTAGTCAAGATGATGCTGGAGGTTCAGTGGTCAAGATGTTGCTGGAGGTTCAGTAGTCAAGATGATGCTGACGGTTCAGTAGTCAAGATGATGCTGGAGGTTCAGTAGTCAAGATGATGCTGGTGGTTCAGTAGACAAGATGATGCTGGTGGTTCAGTAGTCAAGATGATGCTGGAGGTTCAGTAGTCAAGATGATGCTGGAGGTTGACTAGTCAAGATGATACTGGAGGTTCAGTAGTCAAGAGGATGCTGGAGGTTGATTAGTTATGATGATACTGGAGGTTCAGTAGTCAAGATGATGCTGGAGGTTCAGTAGGCAAGATGATGCTGGAGGTTCAGTAGTCAAGATGATGCTATAGGTTCAGTAGTCAGGATGATGCTGGAGGTTCAGTAGTCAAGATGATGTTGGAGGTTCAGTAGTCAAGAGGATGCTGGAGGTTCAGTAGTCAAGATGATGCTGGAGGTTCAGTAGTCAAGATGATGCTGGAGGTTCAGTAGTCAAGATGATGCTGGAGGTTCAGTAGTCAAGATGATGCTGGATGTTCAGTAGTCAAGATGATCCTTGAGATTCAGTAGTCAAGATGATCCTTGAGGTTCAGTAGTCAAGATGATGCTGGAGGTTCAGTAGTCAAGATGATGCTGGAGGTTCAGTAGTCAAGATGATGCTGGAGGTTGACTAGTCAAGATGATGCTGGTGGTTCAGTAGTCAAGAGGATGCTGGAGGTTCAGTAGTCAAGATGATGCTATAGGTTCAGTAGTCAAGATGATGCTGGAGGTTCAGTAGTCAAGATGATGCTGGAGGTTCAGTAGTCAAGATGGTGCTGGAGGTTCAGTAGTCATGATGATGCTGGAGGTTGACTAGTCAAGATGATGCTGGAGGTTGACTAGTCAAGATGATGCTGGAGGTTGACTAGTCAAGTTGATGCTGGAGGTTCAGTAGTCAAGATGATGCTGGAGGTTCAGTAGTTAAGATGATGCTGGTGGTTCAGTAGTTAAGATGATGCTGGTGGTTCAGTAGTCAAGATGATGCTGGAGGTTGACTAGTCAAGATGATGCTGGAGGTTCAGTAGTTAAGATGATGCTGGAGGTTCAGTAGTCAAGATGATGCTGGTGGTTCAGTAGACAAGATGATGCTGGTGGTTTAGTAGTCAAGATGATGCTGGAGGTTCAGTAGTCAAGATGATGCTGGAGGTTTAGTGGTCAAGATGATGCTGGAGGTTCAGTAGTCAAGATGATGCTGGAGGTTTAGTAGTCAAGATGATGCTGGAGGTTCAGTAGTCAAGATGATGCTGTAGGTTCAGTAGTCAAGATGACGCTGAAACTGTACATTAGAGATTCAGCTTCAAGTTAATTAATGTACTCAAACACAGATGGGATTACACATAAAGCAAGAGAACTTGAGGAAAGGGGACAAGAGGAAACCCCGGATGTAATAGCACTGAAAGAAAACGGTCAGGTATCATAACAAATGCAGTGTTTTCCCAGGAGTACACTGTAACGATGAAAGAGAGAGAAGGAAGGGGAAGGAGGCAGAGTAGCCTTACTGATAAGGACGGAAAGGAGGCAGAGCAGCCTTACTGATAAGGAAAGAATGGAGTTTCGAGATTCTGCGAGAGGTTCAGAGACTACATAACAGGCCCCGTGAAGATGGTAGGACCAAGAACAGTAGCAAGAATATATATAACTCTTCACTAAATATAAGACCCAGGCAAGAATATGACAGAAGTGACATGGGAGTTAATACTGCTATTGATAGGACAACCTCTGTCCCGTAGAAATCGATCCTCTTTCTGATATATGTAAACGATCTCCCAGAGATCTAGATCTGGGAGATCTTAATCTCCCAGATCTAGATCGAGCCACAGAAATTAATGTTTCAGTGTTAGTGTAGTTAACGGATGGAATGCATTAGGCAGTGATGTGGTGGAGGCTGACAGGAATCTGTACATCACTTGATGGACAGTTGAGAGGCGGGACCCAAAGAGCCAAAGCTCAACCCCCCGCAAGTACAACTAGGTGAGTACACACACACACACACACACACACACACACACACACACACACACACACACACACACACGCACACACACACACACACACACACACACACACACACACATACACACACACACACACACACACACACACACACACAGCAGGAACTCAACAAGTGAATATTAGGGAGTGTCAACAAGGGCCAACACTTACACGTCTGTACCATGGCTCTGCCCGCTTGATATTGTGTTGACGATATCAACAACACCTCCCTCACCATCCCACACCCTCCCACACCCTCTCACACCTTCCAACACCCTCCCACACCCTCCCACACCCTCCCACACCATCCCACACCCTCTCACACCCTCCCACACCCTCTCACACCCTCCCACACCCTCCCACACCATCCCACACCCTCCCACACCCTCCCTCACCATCCCACACCCTCCTCAACCCTCCCACACCCTCCCACACCCTCTCACACCCTCCCACACCATCCCAACCCTCCCACACCCTCCCATACCTTGAATGAGACATACCTTCTCATCATCCTCATCATGTGACATGAATTGTGCCAATATCTGTCTCGTTGCCCCCTAATGAGAAACTATACACATTGGTTTTCCCAGAATATATATATATATATATCACCTTTCTCATTATAAGCTAAATGTTACTCATTTTTATGCCTGAAATGTAAGTTTGATTTCTATTTTGTCCAGTTATTATTATTATTATTATTATTTCTGTAAGATGCTACGAGTAAAGTTTGTGATTCTGACTGCTCCGAGTGGCTAGGGTGGATACCTATATGCTTAGGAAAGGTGCTGTAGCTGGGGGAGTGTGGGGGGGGGGGTTACTCAGCTGGAAGAGGTGTCACCGCTGGGGAGACCTGGACTCAGCTACAAGACTGAGGTTCCTCAGCTAGGAAAGGTATCTCAGTTGGAAGTAGAGATACGTCAGCGCGTGGAGGTATACTGAGAAAGGCCTCAGCACTGAGGAAGCAGCTCAAACAAGAGATTGAAATAGGAAGTCACAGTGAATCGAGAGAAATTGACTTTATCCTCTCAATCGCATCGAATAACAGAAATTTTATTATCATAGTTTACCATAAATAACTCCACATTTTCGCAATTTCTTAGCGAATGTACCTTAAATTCCGTGTGCACCACAAGACTATGATGCTACAAGTGAGGGTAGCATTGACTTGTGTACCATATCTGTGTGGTACATAGGTACTGGACTTGTCATATAGGAGAGGAACTCCACCTGTTGGCGGGGATTGTGTAGCGGAGCAATTCACCATACAGGCTGTGTGGCTTCTCACTATCCTAACTTCCCAAACCAGGTGAGAGTTAATGAGCCTCACCTGGCTACAGTGTGACGTGTTGAAGACACTTGTCTGAGACACAGTGCCAAGAAGAGATTTATTTCTATGTGATGAGACGCTTGATAACTTAACCAAACATACATCACAAGATGAAGAAGCGACGACCTTTCAGTCCGTCCAGAACCAAATTCAAATTCAAATGTTTATTTAGGTAAACTATATACATATAAGGGGTGATACAGATTTTGATGGATTTATAGATAGAGCTAGTACACATACAATGCCTAAAGCCACTATTACGCAAAGCCATTGTCCATTCTTGGATAATGGCCATTACCATTATCAAGTCTTGGGAAACGAACCGAAATGTCGTCGTTTCTTTATCTTCTGATGAGTGGTTTGGTTATCATATCTTCAGCCCCGTTAGTGTGACTCGTCGTCTGCTTATAAACACTTCCTACCATTTATTTATTTATTTATTTATATAAAGAAGGGACATTGGGTTTATCAGAGTACACAGCATTGGTGCTGTTACATTCTTGTAAAGCCACTAGCACGCATAGCGTTTCGGGCAGGTCCTTAATCTAACAGATAATTTTAAGTAGGAAATTTCTAGCAAAATTGAAAAAAAATTACAGGAACATTGTAAGAAAATCATAGACAAATATTAGTAGGTACATTAAAGTAAAATTTGAGTGTTATTAACAAGTACATTGTAACATAATTTGAGGATTATTTGAAGGTATAATGCAGTAAAATATGTGTTCATTATAACAGCCATGATATGAGGTGATAACAATGATTACAATGGTAAAGTTGTATGGTTTAGGTACATATATTGGGGGATTGGGCAGCACTAGATACAGTGCGAGTTTAAAGCACTAGGCAGGAAACTATGAAGATGAAATTAGGTACTTTTAGGTTTTATTTTTGAATTAGGTCAAGGTTGGACAGTTTTTCAATTCATTAGGGAGTGAGTTCCATAGACTGGGTCCCTTTATTTGCATAGAGAGTTTACACAGATTAAGTTTGACTCTGGGGATATCAAAGAGATATTTATTTCTGATGTGGTGATTATGGGTCCTATTCAGGAAGGGTCTAAGAACAGGGTTTGCATTTAAGAACAAGGATTTGTACGCGTAAATGGCACAAAAGAATGTGTGGAGTGAGTTAATGTTTAGCATGTTTAGGGATTTAAACGGAGGAGCTGTGTGTTGTCTAAAAGCAGAGTTTGTTGTTGTTCTGATAACAGATTTTTTGCTGGGTGATGATGGGCTTGAGGTAGTTTGCAGTGGTTGAACCCCCATGCACAGATACCATATGTAAGATAGGAATAGATTAGCGCGTAGTATTGTGAGATGAGAGCAGAGTTTGAAACATAATATCTGATTTTAGAGAGTATACCGACCGTTTTTTAAACTTTCTTGGGTATGTGTTGTATGTGGGTGCTGAAGTTGAGTCTCTTGTCTAAGTATAGACAAAGGAACTTTCCATCATTTTTATTCCTGATCTCCTCACACCTCACCTAGTCTCCTCACACCTCACCTAGTCTCTGCCATTATTATGGCTACCTTTACCATTGTGGAGCTCACGGGCTACTCATGCCCGTGCCACCTCTGGGGTGTCTTAATCTTCATCAAGTCATTGTGAAGATGGTGACCATTCACCTAAGATGATGAGGTCTCACCATCTTAGGTGGCAAATCTTCATCGTCATTCTTGTCTCAGTTTTGAATAGATAAAGAGTCGTGGCCGGGGTCATAACATCTATTGTCTTATACCTGTGGGTTGAGTTATTTTATCACGAAGACTTTATAACGATAGACTGAGACGTGGTAGTCTCAGTCTATCTATTCCCCGTAGTCTATCTGTCACTCATCACCTGCCAGTAAATACTGAGAAGCGAGCCCGCGTAAGCAGCCAAACTTAATAAGAATGTTACATAAAATCGCTGCTTGTCTAACGCGTTACACTAGCAGTCATGCAGGCGATGAGTCACAATAACGTGGCTGAAGTATGTTGACCAGGTCACACACACTAGAAGGTGAAGGGACGACGACGTTTCGGTCCGTCCTGGACCATTTACAATCGACTTGAGAATGGTGCAAGACGGACCGAAACGTCGTCGTCCCTTCACCTTCTAGTGTGTGGTTTGGTCAACAGTCATGCATGTTGAGAATTACTTCTAGATTAAGCAAGTCAGTTCTATAGTACTTAAGGACAAAAACCAAGAATTGTAAGGCTTTAGGAGAAGCCAGATAACCTGTGGTTCAACAGCCTGGTTGATCAGTCCAGCAACCAGGAGGCGGCCTGGTCGACGACCGGGCCGCGGAGACGCTAAGCCCCGGAACCACCTCAAGGTAACCTCAAGGTAAGGTGGTGGAGTGAGGACTTGTCAGCTTGGCGCGGACGAACAACTAGTCGACACTTCACCTGGCCAAGGTGTTCTATGAAATAGTTAACATACTGCCTAACGTGTCTAAGGCACCCAACAGATGGCACTGGAAGGAAGTAGTTCGTAAACAGGTGAGGATAGAGTCAATTGACCTTCTCTAGTTGGCTATATTCACGTGTTCTCCCAGAGAGCAAGCAAATAAGTTGGAGAGTGTTGAATTAAGTTGATCTGATGTAATTAAGTAATTCGTAAACTTAATGTAATCTTAAGTAATTAAGTGGTCTGATGTTTTGGTGAGATGAGTCGGGGGGGGGGGGTGTCTTAGGCTGGGGGAGGTGTCTCAGACTGGGGGGAGGTGTCTCAGGCTGGGGGGAGGTGTCTCAGGCTGGGGGGAGGTGTCTCAGTCTGGGGGGAGGTGTCTCAGGCTGGGGGGAGGTGTCTCAGGCTGGGGGGAGGTGTCTCAGGCTGGGGGGAGGTGTCTCAGTCTGGGGGTTGTCGTCTCAGGCTGTGGGAAGGTGTCTCAGGCTAGGGGAGGTGTTGTCTCAGGCTGGGGGGAGGTGTCTCAGGCTGGGGGGAGGTGTCTCAGGCTGGGGGGAGGTGTCTCAGGCTGGGGGGAGGTGTCTCAGGCTGGGGGGAGGTGTCTCAGGCTAGCGGGAGGTGTCTCAGGCTGGGGGTTGTCGTCTCAGGCTGTGGGGAGGTGTCTCAGGCAGGGGGGAGGTGTCTCAGGCTGGGGGGAGGTGTCTCAGGCTGGAGGGAGGTGTCTCAGTCTGGGGGTTGTCGTCTCAGGCTGTGGGAAGGTGTCTCAGGCTAGGGGAGGTATTGTCTCAGGCTGGGGGGGAGTGTCTCAGGCTGGGGGAGGTGTCTCAGGCTGGGGGGAGGTGTCTCAGTTTGGGGGTTGTCGTCTCAGGCTGTGGGAAGGTGTCTCAGGCTAGGGGAGGTATTGTCTCAGGCTGGGGGGGAGTGTCTCAGGCTGGGGGGAGGTGTCTCAGGCTGGGGGGAGGTGTCTCAGGCTAGCGGGAGGTGTCTCAGGCTGGGGGTTGTCGTCTCAGGCTGTGGGGAGGTGTCTCAGGCTGGGGGGAGGTGTCTCAGGCTGGGGGGAGTGTCTCAGGCTGGGGGGAGGTGTCTCAGGCTGGGGGTTGTCGTCTCAGGCTGGGGGGGAGGTGTCTCAGGCTGGGGGGGAGGTGTCTCAGGCTGGGGGGAGGTGTCTCAGGCTGGGGGGAGGTGTCTCAGGCTGGGGGAGGTGTCTCAGGCTGGGGGGAGGTGTCTCAGGCTGGGGGGAGGTGTCTCAGGCTGGGGGGAGGTGTCTAAGGCTGGGGGGAGGTGTCTCAGGCTGGGGGAGGTGTCTCAGGCTAGGGGAGGTGTCTCAGGCTGATGGGAGGTGTCTCAGGCGGGGGGGGGGGTTGTCTCAGGCTAGAGGAGGTGTCTCAGGCTGGGGGGAGGTGTCTCAGGCTGGGGGGGGGGTTGTCTCAGGCTAGAGGAGGTGTCTCAGGCTGGGAGGGAGGTGTCTCAGGCTGGGAGGGAGGTGTCTCAGGCTGGGGGGAGGTATCTCAGGCTGGGAGGAGGTGTCTCAGGCTGGGTGGGGATGTGTCTCAGGCTGGGGGGAGGTGTCTCAGGCTGGGGGAGGAAGTGTCTCAGGCTGGGGGAGGTGTCTCAGGCTGGGGGGAGGTGTCTCAGTCTGGGGGGAGGTGTCTCAGGCTGGGGGGAGGTGTCTCAGGCTGGGGGGAGGTGTCTCAGGCTGGGGGGAGGTGTCTCAGTCTGGGGGTTGTCGTCTCAGGCTGTGGGAAGGTGTCTCAGGCTAGGGGAGGTGTTGTCTCAGGCTGGGGGGAGGTGTCTCAGGCTGGGGGGAGGTGTCTCAGGCTGGGGGGAGGTGTCTCAGGCTGGGGGGAGGTGTCTCAGGCTGGGGGGAGGTGTCTCAGGCTAGCGGGAGGTGTCTCAGCCTGGGGGTTGTCGTCTCAGGCTGTGGGGAGGTGTCTCAGGCAGGGGGGAGGTGTCTCAGGCTGGGGGGAGGTGTCTCAGGCTGGAGGGAGGTGTCTCAGTCTGGGGGTTGTCGTCTCAGGCTGTGGGAAGGTGTCTCAGGCTAGGGGAGGTATTGTCTCAGGCTGGGGGGGAGTGTCTCAGGCTGGGGGGAGGTGTCTCAGGCTGGGGGGAGGTGTCTCAGTCTGGGGGTTGTCGTCTCAGGCTGTGGGAAGGTGTCTCAGGCTAGGGGAGGTATTGTCTCAGGCTGGGGGGGAGTGTCTCAGGCTGGGGGGAGGTGTCTCAGGCTGGGGGGAGGTGTCTCAGGCTAGCGGGAGGTGTCTCAGGCTGGGGGTTGTCGTCTCAGGCTGTGGGGAGGTGTCTCAGGCTGGGGGGAGGTGTCTCAGGCTGGGGGGAGTGTCTCAGGCTGGGGGGAGGTGTCTCAGGCTGGGGGTTGTCGTCTCAGGCTGGGGGGGAGGTGTCTCAGGCTGGGGGGGAGGTGTCTCAGGCTGGGGGGAGGTGTCTCAGGCTGGGGGGAGGTGTCTCAGGCTGGGGGAGGTGTCTCAGGCTGGGGGGAGGTGTCTCAGGCTGGGGGGAGGTGTCTCAGGCTGGGGGGAGGTGTCTCAGGCTGGGGGGAGGTGTCTCAGGCTGGGGGAGGTGTCTCAGGCTAGGGGAGGTGTCTCAGGCTGATGGGAGGTGTCTCAGGCGGGGGGGGGTTGTCTCAGGCTAGAGGAGGTGTCTCAGGCTGGGGGGAGGTGTCTCAGGCTGGGGGGGGGTTGTCTCAGGCTAGAGGAGGTGTCTCAGGCTGGGAGGGAGGTGTCTCAGGCTGGGAGGGAGGTGTCTCAGGCTGGGGGGAGGTATCTCAGGCTGGGAGGAGGTGTCTCAGGCTGGGTGGGGATGTGTCTCAGGCTGGGGGGAGGTGTCTCAGGCTGGGGGAGGAAGTGTCTCAGGCTGGGGGAGGTGTCTCAGGCTGGGGGAGGTGTCTCAGGCTGGGGGGGAGGTGTCTCAGGCTGGGGGGGAGGTGTCTCAGGCTGGGGGGAGGAAGTGTCTCAGGCTGGGGGGAGGTGTCTCAGGCTGGGGGGAGGAAGTGTCTCAGGCTGGGGGGAGGAAGTGTCTCAGGCTGGGGGAGGAAGTGTCTCAGGCTGGGGGAGGAAGTGTCTCAGGCTGGGGGAGGAAGTGTTTTCAGGCTGGGGGGAGGAAGTGTCTCAGGCTGGGGGGGGAGGTGTCTCAGGCTGGGGGAGGAAGTGTCTCAGGCTGGGGGGAGGAAGTGTCTCAGGCTGGGAGGAGGTGTCTCAGGCTGGGGGGAGGTGTCTCAGGCTGGGAGGAGGTGTCTCAGGCTGGGGGAAGGAAGTGTCTCAGGCTGGGGGAGGTGTCTCAGGCTGGGGGGGGGAGGTGTCTCAGGCTGGTGGAGGAAGTGTCTCAGGCTGGGGGAGGTGTCTCAGGCTGGGGGGAGGAAGTGTCGCAGGCTGGGGGAGGAAGTGTCTCAGGCTGGGGGAGGTGTCTCAGGCTGAGGGAGGTGTCTCAGGCTGGGGGAGGTGTCTCAGGCTGGGGGGAGGTGTCTCAGGCTGGGGGGAGGTGTCTCAGGCTGGGGGGAGGTGTCTCAGGCTGTAGGGAGGTGTCTCAGGCTGGGAGGGGGTGTTTCAGGCTGGGGGGAGGTGTCTCAGGCTGGGGGGGGTTGTTTCAGGCTGGGGGGAGGTGTCTCAGGCTGGGGGGGGGTTGTCTCAGGCTGGGGGAGGTGTCTCAGGCTGGGGGAGGTGTCTCAGGCTGGGGGAGGTGTCTCAGGCTGGGGGGAGGTGTCTCAGGCTGGGGGGAGGTGTCTCAGGCTGGGGGGGAGGTGTCTCAGGCTGTAGGGAGGTGTCTCAGGCTGGGAGGGGGGTGTTTCAGGCTGGGGGGAGGTGTCTCAGGCTGGGGGGGGGTTGTTTCAGGCTGGGGGGAGGTGTCTCAGGCTGGGGAGGGGTTGTCTCAGGCTGGGGGAGGTGTCTCAGGCTGGGGGGAGGTGTCTCAGGCTGGGGGGAGGTGTCTCAGGCTGGGGGAGGTGTCTCAGGCTGGGGGGGAGGTGTCTCAGGCTGGGGGGGGGGGTTGTCTCAGGCTGGGGGAGGTGTCTCAGGCTGGGGGGAGGTGTCTCAGGCTGGGGGGAGGTGTCTCAGGCTGGGAGGGATGTGTCTCAGGCTGGGGGGAGGTGTCTCAGGCTGGGAGGGAGGTGTCTCAGGCTGACACTATATGAAACAAATTCTACAAGAACAAAAAAAAACAAAATAAATGTCAGACGCTTCTCGGAAGCCTTATTGCGTTCTCTTGCGGGTCGTTAACTGCCTCGTTAGACCAGCATCGTTAACGGTCTCGTTACAGACGCTTTTTCCCCGGCTTCAAAGCTGCTTCGCTAATTGGTAACACTTAAATGATCTCCCCTCCTCCCCCCCCCCTAAGCCAGCTTAGTCATATCAGCCAACGCGACGGTTACCGACCCAATATGAGCCGGGTTCGAATCCTGGACAGGGAGGGGGATCGACTGGGCAACGATAAATTAACTGTTCACTCAGCTGTAATTGGGGGTGAACAATTATTTTTATTGTTATTAATTTTTTTCTACCACAAACGTGGCCAGACATTTACAATGCTAACCAGCATATTTACATTTTCTTCTGTCTTCCATGGTGAGAGTTAGAGGTCTTTTGAACATATAATTCAGTGATATGTTGAACAATCAGGTGATTGTAGTGCTTTTAAAATACTAATCTAACCTACATACGTAAATACACAGATTTACGTCTGTCCCACATAAACAGTGTTCGAAGTGTCTTTTACATAGTGTCATTAATGTGCGTTTACAAAGGTGAAATGAAATTTTGACCAGCTACCACATATCCTGTATACAAATTCACACACATATACATATATACACATATACCTACACATATCCACATATATATACATATACCTATGTCCTTCCTATTTTGACAGGGGAAGATAGCTTCTATAGAAACTAGTGTGATATTAAACACTTAACCACTGAAGGGTATTAAGATGCTTTTACAAGCTCAGGTTATAGGTACATGCATTATATAACAGATGTATTACATATTGTATAGGTACAACACATTGTATAACAGACGTATTACATCGTCAATCTTGGGTACAAGTCCAATATATCATCAAGTGTTTCAGTACTCACATAGTAACTACAGAGCTCAGCATACCTCAGCCCAGGAGGGCGAAAGTCAGTCAGTATGGGACATTCTACAATATAATGTTCAAGTGATTACATGTTTTCTCTTTCACAAAGTTGACACATTGTGTACTCGACACTTTCACAAAGTTGACACATAGTGTACTCGACATTTGGTCGATGAAGACTGCCAGTACACGGATGCCAGTACACACATTGTGCACAGTTTATGTAGTGACCACTGGGCACTGATTACCACCGTCGACATGAGCAAGAGAAAGAAAGAGACAAATAAAAGAAAAAGGTTATCACTCGGAGCAGACATGAGGGCCGCACATGAACAAGATGAGTGACTGGTTCACGGAATACCAAATCCCAGAAGACCTTGATAAAGCTGTTGATGACCTTAATAACCAAATTGAGAGCTGTCTCAGAGTTCCGCGCCGTACGACTGGGCGAAGTAACCCTCAGAAGAAGAAAATAAAATGGTATGAGAACGATTACATAAAGATGCTCAATGCAAATGTAAGGGCCATGAGTAGAGAGTACCGGAGACATCCCACTGACAGCAACCAAAAGATGTTTAAAACTGTGTGTCAAGTAGCCAGGGAAGAGAAGATTAAAGAGCGGGAATGACAATGGTTTAACACCACTAGCTCTATTGGAAGAGAAACATCTCCTCTTCCAGCAGATGCTTCCAAAAAAAGCAGGAGAAAACAGGAGAAGCATAAAATGGCATCGCAGATCAGTCTGCTATCTCGAAGAACTTCACCTGCTTGAGCAAGCCCGTGAGCTCCTGCCTGTAGAGAGGTTACCTTCCTGGCAGGATGATTCATATAGAATTATGATCAATGGAATAGCAACGAAAAGGTCCAACATGATACCACAAGAAATGAGGCACAAGTATTTCGAGGAAATTTATAAAGAAGCCGGAGATGAACTAGATCAAATCTACACTGATGGGTCATCTAATCCTATCAATGGCAGGGCTGGTGCAGCATACACGGTAATTAGTAATAATGCCTTTCGGCGCAGAAATGAAGTAAAAGCGCGTATTGAGAACTATGCCTCTTCAATGCAAGCAGAGCTAACTGCCATTGTTATGGCGTTAAGATTACTTGAACGAAACACTAATGGCGCAGTGATCTGCACTGATTCAAACGCAGTGCTACAAAGCCTAAGTAAACATCAGACAGAATACCGTGCGATAATCGCTGAAATCAAGAGAGCTGTGAGGGTACTAACCAATCAGGGAAAAGTCGTCAAGTTTCTGTGGATCCCCTCCCATGTTGGAATATGTGGGAATGAACGAGCAGATGTGCTGGCTGCTGAAGGCGCTGAAAGAGACCATATTGAATACTTCATACCCAAGACTCTTCTTCAAATTAGAGGTATTGTCAGGCAACATCACCGTGACAAGGTAACTGAGGAAAGGAGGATAGAAGCACAAACCAGTGAATCTGTACGATGGTACAACATGGTTGCAGCTGGCAATCCCAATCATTATGGACGAAGAGGAGGTGGCCGAGGGAGAGAATCAGTAATAGCAAGAATCCGTCTTGGATACAAATATCCATGGAGATTCGGAATGGAAACAACAGTTGAGCAGCGGAGTTGCAGAATCTGTGATGAGAGTGACGGACACCGCCTTGACCACTATCTACGAGAATGTGAACACCTGAGAGACATTAGAAATGTGTAGAATAATAAACCCCACATTGTTTGAGTAGGAAAATACCATTTGTCTAACATAGATACTGTTATTAAAAGATTCCTCCATTTTGCACCCGCAAAATAATGTAAGATTTTAAGGGTTGACGAATGTTAATCTTCTTGTTTGAGAAGTTGTTCACTTGTGACAGTTAAGCAAGTCCCAGCTGTGTCTGGATACAAGTGACAGGATGAACAATCCAACGGGTTTTCTTCCTATTGGGGAGTGTTGTACATGCTGCTATGGCGGTGTGTCCACTCACAGGATGAGTGGCGCTACCCAATAAAACTCGCCCCTCTGGGCAAAAGTTAACAATTTAAGGATTGTTTCAAGCGTAGGTTAGACATATAATTGAGTTTGGTAGATACGAGCTGTCTCGTATAGGCTAATAGGACCTTCGCCGTTTGACTTATTCTTCTGTTGCCATGTAATTATAAAGCCCCACATAATATAAACTTTATAATTAGACGCTGCCTCGCGCTAATATTACTAATATAATTATAATTACACTGTGTTTAGTAATTACCAAATTATATGGTCCCCCAGAATAAATAAAAATATAACTATATTCTGTCCAGGACAAAATAGTAAAAATATAACTATATGTTGTCTAGGACAAAATAACAAAAAGTCTATAATAACAGACAACACAGGACAATAATATCAAGCCAAGTGTCGCAAATGCAGGACAGAAAAGTTAAAAAACAAAAAAAAAATCAATGAAATTATAAAATTTCATTTTGAACGAGATTAAAACTCTGTTTGTGTTTTTATGTTGGAGGGAATTCGACTCATGCCGCATATATTCGGCTCAACTGCGCGCTTTTTCTTGACTGGTTACTATATACGGAAAGGAAATTTGTAAAGAAACTTAAAAATATGTTTGTTGTATTGCTGGATCCAAAAAAAATAAATACATGCTTCATAAGAGGAATTTTGTCACTGATGATGATGGTTTGTGTATGTGTGTGTAAATATGTAGCTGTATTTGTGAGTTAAGTTTCAACCCTTGGGTCCCGCCTCTAATATCATAATGATTCGTCTGAACACTTAGTTTACAACAAACTTCATTTGGATACAATCACTGTTTTCAGCCTTGTACCCAATACCCCTTTGTATTTTGTAGGCCGTGATCATGTTTCCCCCTGATATTTTATATTTTCCTCACTGCCAATCACATGAGATTTTCTTTAATCTCTGTTAGTAACACATTTAACCTCATCTCTGAGAGTAAACTTGGCGGTATACCTTTTGACAGTTTACAAGCTTTGTCTTGCGTTTGGCGAGATATGGACCTCATGCTTGTGCCTCATTTTAAACAACTGGTCTGACGTGCGCGATACAGTTCAGAATAAAAAAAAACAAGTTTCTGAAGGCAGTTCTGATGCCAACCAACATTGTGAATGCTGCCACAGGAGCCGCGAGGTCTAGAGCAGGTGGAAGCAGGTCTTTCATATCTAAACAACACATCAAGATATTAAGAAATAGCGACGTTTCGCTCCGTCCGGGACCCTTACCAAGTCGTGTAGTGGTCCAAGACGGTTCGAAACGTCGTCGTTTCTCTATTTTCTGAAGTGTGGTTATGACATGAAATCTTCAGGCCACGCTGGGTGGCCTGACAGCTGAGTGGACAGCGTTCTGGATTCGTAGTCCTAAAGTTCCGGGTTCGATCCCTGGTGGAGGCGGAAACAAATGGGCAGAGTTTCTCTCACCATGATGCACCTGTTCAGCTAACAGTAAATAGGTACTTGGGAGTTAGACAGCTGCTACGGGCTGCTTCCTGGGGGTGTGTAACAAAAAAAAGGAGGCCTGGTCGAGGACCGGGCCGCAGGGACGCTAAGCCCCGAAATCATCTCAAGATAACGCTACTGTGACTCATCGTGGGCAGAGAGTAGTCCTTGTCAGCACCGGACGCCAATGAGCTGAAGAAAATTTTAATGATCTCTTCGACATGACCGTTATATAGAGTGTTCGTTGATATTCGTATTTATATAGTAAATTATCGCTATCTCTACCAGATACGCAAACATCAGTGCAGTTCTCCCCCCTGATAATTGAAAAAAAATATATTAGCATCATCTTGACTACTGAACCTCCAGCATCATCTTGACTACTGACCCTCCAGCATCATCTTGACTACTGACCCTCCAGCATCATCTTGACTACTGAACCTCCAGCATCATCTTGACTACTGACCCTCCAGCATCATCTTGACTACTGAACCTCCAGCATCATCTTCATTAGTCAACCTCCAGCATCATCTTGACTACTGACCCTCCAGCATCATCTTGACTACTGACCCTCCAGCATCATCTTGACTACTGAACCTCCAGCATCATCTTGACTACTGAACCTCCAGCATCATCTTGACTACTGAACCACCAGCATCATCTTGACTACTGAACCTTCAGCATCATCTTGACTACTGAACCTCCAGCATCATCTTGACTACTGAACCTCCAGCATCCATCTTGACTACTGAACCTCCAGCATCATCTTGACTACTGAACCTCCAGCATCCATCTTGACTACTGAACCTCCAGCATCATCTTGACTACTGAACCACCAGCATCATCTTGACTACTGAACCACCAGCATCATCTTAACTACTGAACCTCCAGCATCATCTTGACTACTGACCCTCCAGCATCATCTTGATTAGTCAACCTCCAGCATCATCTTGACTACTGACCCTCCAGCATCATCTTGACTACTGAACCTCCAGCATCATCTTGACTACTGACCCTCCAGCATCATCTTGACTACTGAACCTCCAGCATCATCTTGACTACTGAACCTTCAGCATCATCTTGACTACTGAACCTTCAGCATCATCTTGACTACTGAACCTCCAGCATCATCTTGACTACTGAACCTCCAGCATCCATCTTGACTACTGAACCTCCAGCATCATCTTGACTACTGAACCACCAGCATCATCTTGACTACTGAACCACCAGCATCATCTTGACTACTGAACCTCCAGCATCATCTTGACTACTGAACCTCCAGCATCATCTTGACTACTGAACCTCCAACATCATCTTGACTACTGAACCTCCAGCATCATCTTGACTACTGAACCTCCAGCATCATCTTGACTACTGAACCTCCAGCATCATCTTGACTACTGAACCTTCAGCATCATCTTGACTACTGAACCTCCAGCATCATCTTGACTACTGAACCTCCAGCATCATCTTGACTACTGACGCTCCAGCATCATCTTGACTACTGAACCACCAGCATCATCTTGACTACTGAACCTCCAGCATCACCTTGACTACTGATCCTCCAGCATCATCTTGACTACTGAACCTCCAGCATCATCTTGACTACTGAACCTCCAGCATCATCTTGACTACTGAACCTCCAGCATCATCTTGACTACTGAACCTCCAGCCTCCAGCATCATCTTGACTACTGAACCTCCAGCATCATCTTGATTAGTCAACCTCCAGCATCATCTTGACTACTGAACCTCCAGCATCATCTTAACTAATCAACCTCCAGCATCATCTTGACTACTGAACCTCCAGCATCATCTTGACTACTGAACCTCCAGCATCATCTTAACTACTGAACCTCCAGCATCATCGTGACTACTGAACCTCCAGCATCATCTTAACTATTGAACCTCTAGTATCATCTTGACTACTGAACCTCCAGCATCATCTTGACTACTGAACCTCCAGCATCATCTTGACTACTGAACCTCCAACATCATCTTGACTACTGAACCTCCAGCATCATCTTGACTACTGAACCTCCAGCATCATCTTGACTACTGAACCTCCAACATCATCTTGACTACTGAACCTCCAGCATCATCTTGACTACTGAACCTCCTGCATCATCTTGACTACTGAACCTCCAGCATCATCTTGACTACTGAACCTCCAGCATCATCATGACTACTGAACCTCCAGCATCATCTTCACTACTGAACCTCCAGCATCATCTTGACTACTGAACCTCCAGCATCATCTTGACTACTGAACCTCCAGCATCATCTTGACTAGTCAACCTCCAGCATCATCTTGACTAGTCAACCTCCAGCATCATCTTGACTACTGAACCCCCAGCATCATCTTAACTACTGAACCTCCAGCATCATCTTGACTTGTCAACCTCCAGCATCATCTTGACTACTGAACCTCCAGCATCATCTTCACTAATCAACCTCCAGCATCATCTTAACTACTGAACCTCCAGCATCATCTTGACTAGTCAACCTCCAGCATCATCTTGACTACTGAACCTCCAGCATCATCTTGACTTGTCAACCTCCAGCATCATCTTGACTAATGAACCTCCAGCATCATCTTGACTACTGAACCTCCAGCATCATCTTGACTACTGACCCTCCAGCATCATCTTGATTAGTCAACCTCCAGCATCATCTTGACTACTGACCCTCCAGCATCATCTTGACTACTGAACCTCCAGCATCATCTTGACTACTGACCCTCCAGCATCATCTTGACTACTGAACCTCCAGCATCATCTTGACTACTGAACCTTCAGCATCATCTTGACTACTGAACCTTCAGCATCATCTTGACTACTGAACCTCCAGCATCATCTTGACTACTGAACCTCCAGCATCCATCTTGACTACTGAACCTCCAGCATCATCTTGACTACTGAACCACCAGCATCATCTTGACTACTGAACCACCAGCATCATCTTGACTACTGAACCTCCAGCATCATCTTGACTACTGAACCTCCAGCATCATCTTGACTACTGAACCTCCAACATCATCTTGACTACTGAACCTCCAGCATCATCTTGACTACTGAACCTCCAGCATCATCTTGACTACTGAACCTCCAGCATCATCTTGACTACTGAACCTTCAGCATCATCTTGACTACTGAACCTCCAGCATCATCTTGACTACTGAACCTCCAGCATCATCTTGACTACTGACGCTCCAGCATCATCTTGACTACTGAACCACCAGCATCATCTTGACTACTGAACCTCCAGCATCACCTTGACTACTGATCCTCCAGCATCATCTTGACTACTGAACCTCCAGCATCATCTTGACTACTGAACCTCCAGCATCATCTTGACTACTGAACCTCCAGCATCATCTTGACTACTGAACCTCCAGCCTCCAGCATCATCTTGACTACTGAACCTCCAGCATCATCTTGATTAGTCAACCTCCAGCATCATCTTGACTACTGAACCTCCAGCATCATCTTAACTAATCAACCTCCAGCATCATCTTGACTACTGAACCTCCAGCATCATCTTGACTACTGAACCTCCAGCATCATCTTAACTACTGAACCTCCAGCATCATCGTGACTACTGAACCTCCAGCATCATCTTAACTATTGAACCTCTAGTATCATCTTGACTACTGAACCTCCAGCATCATCTTGACTACTGAACCTCCAGCATCATCTTGACTACTGAACCTCCAACATCATCTTGACTACTGAACCTCCAGCATCATCTTGACTACTGAACCTCCAGCATCATCTTGACTACTGAACCTCCAACATCATCTTGACTACTGAACCTCCAGCATCATCTTGACTACTGAACCTCCTGCATCATCTTGACTACTGAACCTCCAGCATCATCTTGACTACTGAACCTCCAGCATCATCATGACTACTGAACCTCCAGCATCATCTTCACTACTGAACCTCCAGCATCATCTTGACTACTGAACCTCCAGCATCATCTTGACTACTGAACCTCCAGCATCATCTTGACTAGTCAACCTCCAGCATCATCTTGACTAGTCAACCTCCAGCATCATCTTGACTACTGAACCCCCAGCATCATCTTAACTACTGAACCTCCAGCATCATCTTGACTTGTCAACCTCCAGCATCATCTTGACTACTGAACCTCCAGCATCATCTTCACTAATCAACCTCCAGCATCATCTTAACTACTGAACCTCCAGCATCATCTTGACTAGTCAACCTCCAGCATCATCTTGACTACTGAACCTCCAGCATCATCTTGACTTGTCAACCTCCAGCATCATCTTGACTAATGAACCTCCAGCATCATCTTGACTACTGAACCTCCAGTATCATCTTGTCTACTGAACCTCCAGCATCATCTTAACTAGTCAACCTCCAGCATCATCTTGACTACTGAACCTCCAGCATCATCTTGACTTGTCAACCTCCAGCATTATCTTGACTACTGAACCTCCAGCATCATCTCGACTACTGAACCTCCAGCATCATCTTGACTAGTCAACCTCCAGCATCATCTTGACTAGTCAACCTCCAGCATCATCTTGACTAGTCAACCTCCAGCATCATCTTGACTACTGAACCCCCAGCATCATCTTAACTACTGAACCTCCAGCATCATCTTGACTTGTCAACCTCCAGCATCATCTTGACTACTGAACCTCCAGCATCATCTTAACTAGTCAACCTCCAGCATCATCTTGACTACTGAACCTCCAGCATCATCTTAACTAGTCAACCTCCAACATCATCTTGTCTACTGAACCTCCAGCATCATCTTGACTTGTCAACCTCCAGCATTATCTTGACTTGTCAACCTCCAGCATCATCTTGACTTGGCAACCTCCAGCATCATCTTGACTTGTCAACCTCCAGCATCATCTTGACTACTGAACCTCCAGCATCATCTTGACTACACAACCTCCAGCATCATATTCACTAATCAACCTCCAGCATCGTCTTGACTTGTCAACCTCCAGCATCATCTTGACTACTGAACCTCCAGCATCATCTTGACTACTCAACCTCCAGCTTCATATTCACTAATCAACCTCCAGCATCATCTTGACTTGTCAACCTCCAGCACCATCTTCACTAGTCAACCTCCAGCATCATCTTGACTACTGAACCTCCAGCATAATCTTGACTACTGAACCTCCAGCATCATATTCACTAATCAACCTCCAGCATCATCATGCAGGTCGGCGTTCAATCCCCGACCGTCCAAGTTGATTGGCATCATTCCTTCGCTCCGTTCCATCCCAGATAATCCCATCCTAGATAATCTCCACCAGCATCTTGACTATGTAATCTCCACCAGCATCTTGACCCTTAAATCTCCACCAGCATCTTGACTCTGTAATCTCCACCAACATCTTCACTGTGTAATCTCCACCAGCATCTTGACTCTGTAATCTCCACCAACATCTTCACTGTGTAATCTCCACCAGCATCTTGACTCTGTAATCTCCACCAACATCTTCACTGGGTAATCTCCACCAGCATCTTGACTCTCTAATCTCCACCAGCATCTTGACTGGGTAATCTCCACCAACATCTTCACTGGGTAATCTCCACCAGCATCTTGACTGTAATCTCCACCAGCATCTTGACGCTGTAATCTCCACCAGCATCTTGACTGGGTAATCTCCACCAACATCTTCACTGGGTAATCTCCACCAGCATCTTGACTGGGTAATCTCCACCAGCATCTTGACTGGGTAATCTCCACCAACATCTTCACTGGGTAATCTCCACCAGCATCTTGACTGGGTAATCTCCACCAACATCTTCACTGGGTAATCTCTACCAGCATCTTGACTGTGTAATGTCTTCCAGCATCTTGCCTAAATTATTGCTATATAGGATATATATACCAGGCGCCCAAACTGTATGTTCTAAAGTTTAAGGATATTTACTACTTGGCATGATGGAGTCATCAAGTGTAGAACGCCTTAGGAAGGTGTGTGAGCGCCTCCACGTGTACGTCTTCGACTCCGCCGCCTACCACTGCGTCTTCAACCAGGACCGTTTACAGACGCTGGGATCCGGGGCGTACGGCAGCTGTGTCCTGGCATCAGCCGGGTCCTCCTAGTGGGTCGCCAAGACCTGTGTCGACGAGGAAGGTTTTATTGATGCGTTAGTAGTAGAAATAACGGCTCTGGCAGCACTCCGAGGATTGGCCGGCGTGCAGAAGTTGATCGGCGTCTACCCTGAGACCTTCACTCTGATCACAGAGTTCTCTGGCGAGACTTGGTCAACAGTATTCGAGGAAGGCAAGTCTTCTGGAGAAGAGTGTCTGGAGGTCACACGCCAGGTGTGCCAGATTATGGAGACCGTCCATGCTCGGGGATGGGTTCACCTGGATATAAAGGCGCAAAATGTCTGCGTAAAACACACGGAGGAAGGAATCCAGGTTACTCTCATTGACTTTGGCTTGGCTAAGCGCATCCTGGAACGGTGCCACTTTGATGACGGTGTCCTGTGCTTTTATATGGCACCCGAGGTCTTACAAAACCTGCCATGTACCCCCGCTGCTGACGTGTACAGCATCGCCACGATGTTCAACTACTCTGCTGTCTTCTGCAACATCAGCGTCCATGGCCGCCTGCGCCTGTATATGACTCAGGCGCTGAGGCATCGGCAGCAGCAACGGCCGCTGTTGAAGCAACTGAAAACAGTCTGTTACAAGGCACTTATTAATGGGAGAGTACACAGAGTCAACGAGCACTGAGATGGCACAGTGCCTCAGGAATCAGACACAACGCCGGAATAGGGAAGACATAGCCAGCGACTCCATAACTTACTTAACTCCTGTCCTCATGTATTTTTAATAAGAATAAAGGTTAATCGAATTATTTTAAGTGTTTGCATTACTGAACCTCCAGATATACTATCAATATTAGTAGTAGACATCCTTCAGTCTCGGGAGACTATGGAGTTGCGCCCTAGTTGTCAATCCTGGTGCAGCGTCTGGTGTGACTGATGAGGCCACTCCGAGAGTGGCAGTCCATCCCACACCGAGCACAAACGAAGTCCGATTCTGGTCTGTCTTCCTGGCAACCGGCTTTCCTTCTCTGTCTCTTTGCCTCCGATTTCTTGGCAAGTGACTCCTCGAACTGATTTCTTGCAGGTCGTCAGAGAAACCTGGTGTCACTGTCCTGACGTTCCATGTGCCCAGCTTTAGGGCAGTTGATATTTTCTTATAAGGTTTGGTATTGCTTGGTGCAAAGTTGTCGGGCCGCTTGTCGGTTTTCACCCTAAACCCCACGCACCCAGTGAGGTTAACGGACCGTGGCGAGGCAACACCTTATTGGCTGGGGTTTGCCCAGCTTGAGGCGGGCGGTAGCTGCCCAGTGGGGCGCGATGACCCCTCCCATCGTCGGAAGCAACCCCTGGCGTCACACTCTTCGCCAATCGAGCAGAAGAGTCAAAAGCGGTAGACTGTCGCTTCCCGTTTTGGTTGGACGCTGCAAGGCGAAGCTGGAGTGTCCTCTTCAGGGCACAAAGCCTGGGTAGGTAGATATGGAAGAGAAGCTGTTACCCATGCAGCAGGTTCCCCCTCTCTACGTTGCTGAACTTATCCAATGGAAAGGCAAATGCCAATACACATGGTTCCAGCACCGTCGCAGGAGCTGCCAGAACGAGATCAAGTCAACAACGAACTGCCTTAGGGGCTCCAACTCCGGATTTTTCCTCGAGGTTGACTCCTGAAGCCTTTCCCAAAAAAGCGGTATGGCCGCAAGGCAGCGGAGGTTTAAAATCAGGGTTTTCCTTCCCCTAGATGGGCTGCCTTCCCAGGCTATCGAGTCCCATTTACCCGGAGCAGCTGGGTTTAAGGCGCCAGAGGCACGCCCTCGCCCCTTCTCCTGTCAGTAAAAGCAGTTCCGCCGGACTTAAAGACTAAGCCAGCCGTGCAGGCCAGGAGTTGGACCAGCCGTGTAGGCCAGGAGTTGGACTTGGTTGTCAGAGGCTATTGGAGACGCACGCCGTATAGGAGCATTTTATAGGTCATGGGAGCTCGTCCCCCATTACCACCCCCTGGCTATGACAACCCCTTGGAACCTCTAACTTGGAACTGTCAATATTAAATATATATATTTAAATTATTTCTATATATACATAATTGTGTGTGTGTGTGGAGGGGGTATACATGTCTGTACATGTATACTCACCTATTTGTGCTTGCGGGGGTTGAGCTCTGGCGCTTTGGTCCCGCCTCTCAACTGTCAGTCAACTAGTGTAAAGGTTACTGAGCCTACTGGGCTCTATCATATCTACATTTCAAACTGTATGGAGTCAGCCTCCACCACATCACTGCCTAATGCATTCCATCTGTTAACTACTCTGACGCTGAAAAAGTTCTTTCTAATGTCTCTGTGGCTCATTTGGGTACTCAGTTTCCACTTGTGTCCTCTTGTTCGTGTTCCGCCCGTGCTAAAGAGTTTGTCTTTGTCTACCCTGTCAATTCCCCTGAGAATTTTGTAGGTGGTTATCATGTCTCCCCTTACTCTTCTTTCTTCCAGGGACGTGAGTTTAAGCTCCTTTAGCCTTTCCTCGTAGCTCATACTTTTCAGTTCCGGGATGAGCCTGGTGGCATACCGCTGAATCTTCTCTAACTTTGTCTTGTGTTTAACTAGGTATGGACTCCAGACTGGAGCTACATATTCCAGGATTGGTGTATATACATCTGTGGGTATACATATGTGTGTGTATATACTGTTGGGATCGAACCGCAGTTTCAGTAGACCCAACACATAAATCAGTGTGGTACTTTAGTGTTGCTTAAGCTTGTATTTAATTCGAAGTATCCTAATGAGGATTCATCTGACTGAGTCAGGTGTCCTTCTCCCTAGTCTGGGCCACCATCAGGTGTGACACACGTGACTTGGCTGGGCCCTGACTAAGGTCATGAATTAATATTTTAGGTAAAGAATATAATGTACCACGGCTATAATTCATCTATCAGTCACTTCAATTCACTTCAGAACCATTAGCTCCTCAGACTGGTCACAATACTCTAAAGCAGAGAGCTCTCCTAACTCCATCTGGCAATTAATCTTCAACGACGGTTTAATACACTGCGCACCTAATCATCAGGAGATATTATCTAACTCGTTAGGTGTCTAAACACTCTCACTACGTCACGGAGACGGTAGCATGCTGAGGCCACATACGGCGTTGACCGCTAGCTAGAACTTTAGCTCCATGTTGCTGGAGAGAGTGTAGCACACGGACTATTTCCCGTTTTCTTCATACGTTCTTTGCCTCGTCCGGCGACTCTGATTGGTTACCAGAACTCCCGCCATCGGACGAGTCGGCGACTCTGATTGGCTACTAGAACTCCCGCCACCAGACGAGCCGGCGACTCTCATTGGCTGCCAGAACTCCCGCCACCGGACGAGCCGGAGACTCTCATTGGCTGCCAGAACTCCCGCCACCGGACGAGCCGGCGACTCTCATTGGCTGCCAGAACTCCCGCCACCGGACGAGCCGGCGACTCTGATTGGCTACCAGAACTCCCGCCGCTGGACGCGCCGTGCTGTGCTGTGCTCAACAAACATCCCATATTGTTCTCGTTCCTCATGTGATTAATTTGGGAAAATTACTGTTTAATATTACAACTCCAGTCTTGGTGCGACGATAAACAAAGGCTGTCTGTTTGAGGTTAGGAGCTAGACGCCAGGGGTTAACCTTACCAAATTTTGCAGGGTGACTGGTCTTTGGCCCGGGATGGTCACAGGGGGGGTCGGGGTTAATCCCTAGGGCCTTCCCCTCCTTTCACATGAAATGCCAGATCATATTAATTTCAAATCTCAGTAAATTCCAATTGAAATTACTTGGGCTGGACGGTAGAGCGACGGTCTCGCTTCATGCAGATTGGCGTTCAATCCCCGACCGTCCAAGTGGTTAAGCATCATTCCTGTCCCCCCGTCCCAAATCCTTATCCTAATCCCTTCCCAGTGCTATATAGTCGTAATGGCTTGGTGCTTTCCCCTTCCCTTCCTAACACAAAATATGGATAATAAGAACTAATTATCCCATGAAGTTACGCCAATTATTCACTGCCTCATCATTGTAATCAAAAGACTGTAGGGTTGTCGTGGATTATAATCCCTGCCAACACTCCTCATACACCACACACCTGACCTTAATATAACTCCAAATGTCTGCCAGTAAGCTATCTCTTATGGCAGTAGTTGCTTCCTAACAGACAATATCCAGCTTTGGTTTTCCCTGCCTTCTTTGTTGACGTGTTGTAGTCTATCCTGTATGTCTGTTATCCCTCATAGTATAAGCTACGAGGAGAGACCATGGGAATTATACCTCACGTCGCTGGAAGACAGGAGAACAAATCCACAAGGGCCGTGACGAGGATTTGTCACGGCCCTGGTGGATTTGATCCTCGTCACGGCCCTTGTGGATTTGTTCATTTGATGCATCACGTTATTGTGATCTCTGTGTGTGAAGACAGGAGAGTTAGGGGGGACATGATCACTACATAGAAAATTTTCAAAGGAATTGATAGGGGGGAGACAAAGACAGTTTATTTAACACAGGTGGTTCACGCACTACGGGACACAGGTGGAAATTGAGTGCCCAAATGAGCCAGAAAGACATTAGAAAGATTTTGTTTAGTGTCAGAGTAGTTAGTAAATGGAATGCATTAGTAAGTGATGTGGTGGAGGCTGACTCCATACACTGTTTCAAGTGTAGATATGATAGAGCCTAATAGGCTCAGGAACCTGTACACCTGTTCACTGACAGTTGAAAGGCGGAACCAATGAGCCGAAGCTCAACCCCAATGATTTAGATGTACAACTAGGTGAGTACACCTACACCACTTAGGAAAAGTCTGTGTAACAATCAACTTACTTTTTATGAGAGAGCCACAGAGATTCTTGAGGAAAGAGGTGGTTATGGGTTGACTGTGACTATCTGGACCTGAGAAAGGCTTTTAACAGAGACGTCAAAAGGTTATTTTGGGAATTCGAACATGGTGGAGGGGTGACAGGGAGACTTCTGATATTCACCTAGAGACTTCAACCTTGATGATTCGTTCACCTAGCAGTAAATAGGTACCTGGGAGTTAAACAACTGCTACGGGCTGCTTCCCGGAGATGTATGTATTTGTGTGTTTGTTATAGATATATAGTTGACTTCATAGAGGAAAAATAGATTGGTTAGAAAGGCGGGGTCCACGAGCTAATAGCTCGAGTCTGCAGACACAAATAGTAGACACACACACACACACACACACACACACACACACACACACACACACACACACACACACACACACACACACACACACACACACACACACACACCCTCACAGCCACAGAGATATTCGAAAAAACTTTTTTAGTGTCAGAGTGGTTGACAAATGGAATGCATTAGGCAGTGATGTGGTGGAGGCTGACTCCATACACAGTTTTAAATGTAGATATGATAGAGCCCAGTAGGCTCAGGAACCTGTATACATGTTGACTAACCGTTGCGAGGCGGGACCAAAGAGCCAGAGCTCAACCCCCGCAATCACAACTAGGTAAGTACACATACACACACACACACACACACACACACACACACACACACACACACACACACACACACACACACACACACACACACACACACACACACACAGTCACTCAAGACGGCGTATTACCCAGGATCATGGGCCTAAATAGCGAGACAGTTTGTCCTTGACCATTTTCCTCTCCCTCTCCTTCCCTTCCTGCTGCTCCTCAACACCATCCTCCTCCTCTTCCCTCTATTCCTCCATCATCACCTTTTCCTTCATTCTTCTTGAGGCGCTTCTTCTCTACTTCTTGCTCCTCTTCCTTCTACTGCTCCAACTTGCATTCTTCCTCCTCCTCGTATTCTCCCTTCTCCTGCTTCTCCTCTTCCTCCTCCACTGCCCCCCCCCTCCGCCACCCGAAGCTGTGTGCCCAACAGCTTCCGACGACCGGAGTCGTTTAGGGTGCGTCCCATCTAATTAATAATCCCACTCTGGTGCTCCAGTCAAGTGTTCCCTGTGGCGCTTGTGTGTGTGTGTGTGTGTGTGTGTGTGTGTGTGTGTGTGTGTGTGTGTGTGTGTGTGTGTGTGTGTGTGTGTGTATGTGTATGTGTGTCAGGTGAGCCCCCCCTCCCTCCGTCAGCGACTGTGAGCCTACAGGTACTGTGAGGCCCCCTGGGCCACAGGTACTGTGAGGCCCCCTGGCCCACAGGTACTGTGAGACCCCTGGGCCACAGGTACTGTGAGGCCCCCTGGGCCATAGGTACTGTGAGGCCCCCTGGGCCACAGGTACTGTGAGACCCCTGGGCCACAGGTACTGTGAGGCCCCCTGGGCCACAGGTACTGTGAGGCCCCCTGGGCCACAGGTACTGTGAGACCCCTGGGCCACAGGTACTGTGAGACCCCTGGGCCACAGGTACTGTGAGACCCCTGGGCATAATTTTTTGGAAATGGAAAACCGTAATATTTTGGAAAGGAAAACAGAGTTAAAGAAAAATACTTTTATTACTTAGTTTCATCCTTAAACTGACTTACTTACAAACCCAACAACACCAACTTTTTGAACGTCTGTCTGTCATAAAAAAAATTATAATTGTGTAATGTGCGGCCGGTCGTCAGCGAGAGGAGGGTATACTAAGAAAATTATACTTTTCGTCTACAGAAAATATATATATATATATATACTTTTATATAAAAGTATACTTAGCCCTTACTCTGACCCAGACCAGTGACTCAGAATTCTTCGACGCTGTGGAAGCTTCGTCTGCTTCATGTTAATTAACTTCATTCATTGAAGTTAATTGTCTCTGAGATGTATCTCTGTTGTGTTGGTGTACATAATCTTGAGGGGTATGTGTCTCAACAGTTAGTTTAATGAGCTCTTGTTAGTAGCTGCATTTTCCAGCTATAATTCACAGATAAAGATGTTTAAAATACTGTTTGTTGATCTGTTGTTGTGTTAATTACATTGAGGAACTGTATGTGGTCACTAGAATATTATTACTTTTGTTTACACAGTTGGGTACACAGGTACTGTGAGGCCTCCTGACTGCTGTTAGCAGGCCTAGTGTTAACAGAGGCACTATGGTAATTGTAAGCCTTATCCTACTTGCTTCTCTCTCTCTCTCTCTCTCTCTCTCTCTCTCTCTCTCTCTCTCTCTCTCTCTCTCTCTCTCTCTCTCTCTCTCTCTCTCTCTCTCTCTCTCTCTCTCTCTCTCTCTCTCTCTCTCTCTCTCTCTCTCTCTATCTCTCTCTCTCTCTCTCTCTCTCTCTCTCTCTGTCTCTCTGTCTGTCTGTCTGTCTGTCTGTCTGTCTGTCTCTCTCTCTCTCTCTCTCTCTGTCTCTCTGTCTCTCTGTCTCTCTGTCTGTCTGTCTGTCTCTCTCTCTCTCTGTCTCTCTCTCTCTCTCTCTCCCTACGTTAAAACCCGTGAGCTCCGGCCTAGTACGAGTTCTTCAGTCAGATTACTTTCTTTTATTCACCTTGGACTGAGCTCAGGTAATTTTCGTATAGAGACACGGACTCATCTGCCTTACTCAACCTTGCCTTCATGGAATGACATTAATATTTGTATATAAATTGATAGCGTACCTATATCTCTACTGTAAGAAGGGAGAATGTCTCTTTATCCGTCTTCTTGTTTGCCTGTCTGCCTGTCTAAAGTGGTGAGCAGACGCTATGGGCTAGTCGCACTCATCTTTGCAGGGGGAATGGTCTGGGGTACGGGACGGACATGGGCTGGTCGGGGTATATATATATATAACACAACTGTATACTTACCTAGTTGGTCTTGCGGGGGTTGAGCCTCGGCTCTTTGGTCCCGCCTCTCAACTGTCAATCAACTGGTGTACAGGTTCCTGAGCCTATTGGGCTCTATCATCTCTACATTTGAAGGAGTGAATGGAGTCAGCCTCCACCACATCACTGCCTAATGCATTCCATTGATTTAAGTGTGTACACCAGAACTGTACATAAGTAACGCCACGTTCATGACGAACATTATTGTACTTAAAACTACTACTGTACACAACACCTAAGTAACACTACTCTTGTAAGTAATATTAATGTCGGAATTAACAGTACTGTTGTAAGTAGCATTATTGTCATAAGTAACACTACTGTACATAATGCTACTGCAAGTAACACTACTCCTGTATCACTACCGTGACAGTACTGTACGTCAGTAACATTGGTGTACATAACAGTACTCTTGTAAATGACACTAATGTACATAAGTACACTACTATAGTAACACTACTTTCGTAAGTAACTCTACTGTACGTAACTCTACTGTACGTAACTCTACTGTACGTAACACTACTGTACGTGAGTAACACTGGTGTACGTAAGTAATACTGTGACTATGTGCGAGAGTACGACGTGATTAAGGGGGTAATTGGGCTGTTAACCGGTTTTAATCCAATGAATATGCAGGGACCACTCCGGCTCCTGGCACATGTTCTCCTCTACTTAGCCGAGGCAAAGATGATTTCTTAATTATAATCTCGCTGCCTTGTAACTTGTGGTTAATTATACTGGCTTGCTTAATTGGGTCTCTGTCTCCACAGTGGTGGTGAGGGTAGATCTTTTTCTCCTGAGTCTTCTCCTCTATCACTTTCTCCTCCTCCTTCTCTCTTGTTTTTATTCTTCTTCTCCTTGCATTATTCTACTCATGTTCCTCATCCTCTTTTCTACTTCTATTTCTTCCTCAAGTTCAAAGGCTTGATCTGATATTCACTCTGGATGAGTCGGATATAAGGGATGTTAAGTTGGAAGCCCCGTAAGGAATGAGTGATCACAGTGTACTGATATCTGAGTACCTGGTAGAGTTAGGAGTAATCTTCCCGAGGAAAGAACTAAAACAAGAGGCTGCTGTACCGAAAGGAGATTTATCAGATGAGAAAATTCCTAAGAGAAATACCACGGGACACAGAACTCAGAACTAAGACCGTACAAGACATGACGGACTGTCACCCAAAAGTGTCAGGAGGCAGTAAACAGGTTTATCACAACCCAAAAGGAAAAATCCGAGAAGCAAAAGAAGTATTCGGGGCTTAATGATGCATGTATGGAAGCAAAGGAACTAAACAAAAGGGGGTGGAGGAACTACTGGAATAACAGAACACATGGAAAGCAGAGAGAGATTCTAGAGAACCAGGAATGAGTATGTTAGTGTGAGAAGAGAAGCAGAGACAGTATGAAAGTGATATAGCAAATAAAGCCAAGACCTAACCAAAACGGTTCCACAGTGACATCAGAAGGAAAACAACAGTATAAGAACAGGTGAGGACAGGTACACAGAGAATGACATGTGTGAAGAACTCAACAAGAGATTCCAGGAGGTCTTCACAGTAGAACGAGGAGACGTCACTGAATTAGGAGAGATGGCAGTAAACCAGGCATTCTTGGAAGGGCTCGAAATTACCAGAGATGAGTTAAGAGGCATCTGTTGGATCTGAACGGAATGTTGGACTGGACGGGATCTCACCATGGGTACTGAAAGAGTGTGCAGAGGCACTTTGCTTGCCACTCTCCATAGTGTATAGTAGGTCACTGGAGACGGGAGACCTACCAGAAATATGGAAGATGGCGAATGTGGTCCCAATATACAAAAAGGGCGACAAGAGGCACTAAACTATAGACCAGTGTCCATAACTTGTATACCATGCAAGGTGATGGAGAAGATCGTGAGAAAAACCTAGTAACACATCTGGAGAGAAGAGACTTCGTTACAACCCATCAACATGGGTTCAGGGAGGGTAAATCTTGCCTCACAGGTTTAATAGAATTCTACGACCAGGTGAAAAAGCTTAAGCAAGAAAGAAAAGGTTGGGCAGACTGCATTTTATTGGACTGTCAGAAAGCTTTGACACAGTAACCTATAAGAGGCTGGTGCTTAAGTTGGAGAAATAGGGAGAAGAAACTGGTAGGACGCTCAAGTGGATAAGTGAAACAGTAGATAAGCAGTTTCCTACTAAGCAGTAGAAAACAGAGTTACTGTGAAGGGCGAGACCTCAGATTGGCGTGAAATTACCAGGGGAGTCCCACAGGGCTCTGTACTCGGACCTATCCTATTTGTGATATACATAAATGATCTTCCAGAGGGTATAGACTCATTCCTCTCAGTGTTTGCTGAAAATTATGAGAAGGAGTAAGACAGAGGAGGACAGCATGAGGCTTCAAGAAGACCAGGACAAACTGAAGGAATGGTCCAGCTGTTAGAGTTTAACCCGAATCAATGTAAAGTAATGAAGATAGGTGTAGGGAGCAGGAGCCAGATTCACGAAGCAGTTATGCAAGCACTTACGAACCTGTACATCTTTTCTCAGTGTTTGGCGGCTTTGTTTCCAATTATTAAACAGTTAATGAGCTCCCAAGCACCAGGGGATTGTTTATAACAATAACAACAGTTGAATGGGAAGTTTTCATGCTTGTAAAGTGTTTAATAAATGTAACCAAAGCCGTCAAAGATTGAGGAACGATGTACACGTTCGTAAGTGCTTGCGTAAGTACTTTCGTGAATCTGGCCCCAGGAGGCCAGATACAAGCATCATTTAGGGGATGAAATCCTTCAAGAATCAGAGTGAGAAAGACCTGGGGGTTGATATCACGTCAGACCTGTCCCCTGAAGCCCATATCAAGAGGACATCATTAGCAGCATGTGCTAGGTTGGCCAACATAAGAAGGCCTTTAGAAACTTATGAAAGGAATCATTCAAAGCCTTGTATACCATATATGTCAGTCCAATCCATGAGTATGCAGCTCCAGCCTGGACTCCGAATTCCGTCAAGCACAATAATAAATTGGAGAAGGTTCAGAGGTATACCACAAGATTATTACCGAGCTGATGGGTATGAGCTACGAGGAGAGACCACGGGAACTAAACCTCACGTCGCTGGTAGATAGAAGAGTTAGGGAAGACATGATAACCACCTACAAGATTCTTAAATACATTGATAGGGTAGATAAAAACAATTTAACACAAGAGGCACACGCACTAGGAGACACAGGTGGAAAATGAGTACCCAAATGGGCCGTAGCGATATTAGAAAGAACTTGTTTTAATGTCAGAGTAATTAACTGATGGAATGCATTAGAAAGTGATGTGGTGGAGGCTGACTCCATACACAGCTTCAGGTGTAGATATGATTGAGCCCAGTAGGCTCAGGAACCTGTACACCAGTTGATTGACAGTTGAGAGACGGAACCAAAGAGTCAATGCTCAATCCCCGCATACACAACTAGGTGAGTAAACTGCCGGGCGGACAGCGTTTTGGGATTGTAGTCCTCAGGACCCGGGTTTGATTCCTGGTCGAGGCAGAAACAAATGAACAAAGTTTCTTTCACCTGATGCACCTGTTCACTTGTGAGTATGTAGGTACCTAGGAGTTAGACAGCTGCTAGGGGCTGCATCCTGGGGATGTGTGTGTGAGAGAGAGAGAGAAATATGTATTAGATATGTTAGAGGAAGAATAGGCTGGAGCCTGTACATTAGACAACCAACAGTTACAAAGGCGGGGTCCAAGAGCTAACAGCTCGATCCTGCAGGCACAAATCGTAAACACCCCCATGGCTGCTAAACAATGCAGCTGAAGTTCCGATCAACCCTCGTTAAATATTCTACGAGGCATCACTGGAAATGAGAGAGTTACCAGAGGAAGACTGCTAATGTGATACAAGAAGATGGGTCGACATGGAGCACTGTACTACACGTCTGGCGTTGACATGTATCTCCTGTAAGCTCCTCTACACAAGTTAATGACGAAGAGACAAGGGAAGCATGCAAAATGAACAGAGTTTGTACCAGTATAAATTCGGGTTCACAGAGGGAAGTCACGTCTGGCAAACCTGCTAGAGTTCTGGGACAACATGTAAATGATAGTCATGTTTGACCTTCGGAGTCGAAGATGACTGTGATCAATATATGAGGAATTACACTTACAATTACACAGGAAACAAATGAATAGACTGACTGCATTTTCCTGGATTGGCAGGTTGGCTTCGATACTGTTCTACAGAAGAGACTAGTGCACAAACGTTATCTTGAGGTTATCTTGAGATGATTTCGGGGCTTTAGTGTCCGCGCGGCCCGGTCCTCGACCAGGCCTCCACCCGCAGGAAGCAGCCCGTGACAGCTGACTAACACCCAGGTACCTATTTTACTGCTAGGTAACAGAGGCATATGTGAATATGCCTCTGATAACATATGACATAACATATATAACAGAGGCATATGTTTCTTTCAGAGGTGAAAGAAACTCTGCCAATTGTTTCTCGCCGGCTCCTGGGATCGAACCCAGGACCACAGGATCACAAGTCCAGTGTGCTGTCCGCTCGGCCGACCGGCTCCCTGTGTTAATAACAAGCTGGCGAAATTAACTTTAGCTTAGGGCTATTTAGTGGTCAGCGGCTGGGATTCTCTAGGTCGGGGGTTTCGAATCACCTCAGAGCTCCAGTTGATTGTCTCAGCTTGGCTGAAGTTTCCGAAACTCACGTCAGAAAATGGAGAAACTACGACGTTTCGGTCCGTCTTGGACTATATGCCCCTACCGTCCTCTCTACATTCACTCCATATTGCTCCAGGATGAACCAAAACGCCGTCGTTTCAGGCCAAATGTAGAACATCCTATTCAGTTTTGGTCACCGTGATATACCATGGACAAAAAAAAATAACTTGCATGTGGATAGACGTTTCTAATTTCAGTAATTAAAAACCTTCCATGTTAAGAGAGATTCAGAAAGTTTTCTTTCTTAATTTTTCTTAAGTAATAAATTTTACTTAATTTACTTTCACTAGAATATCATAGAGTATGACGTCACACAATTAAACTATATAAAGGAAAAAAGGGAATTATAAAGAGGATATTAAATAAGAACTAAATATAGAGTAAGTTTAAACTTAGACAAAACCTGCATTTCAAAACAGGATTATTGATTTGTGAAATAAATTACTGGGTAACATAATAAAGGTGGCCTCGCCCTATGGTTTCAGGTGTGAGTGAGGCACATATATATATATATATATATGTATAATATATATATATATATATATATATATATATATATATATATATATATATATATATATATATATATATATATATATATATATATATTTATATATATATATATATATATATATATATATATATATATATATATATATATATATATATATCTATATATTAGTATATTTTGGTAGCAGTCTTTCCTGTAGACATATATTATTAAATATGACCGAAAAAGTAAGATTAATAATTCTAACACGAATTTTCTCAATCTTTCGTACATTTCTCTTCACTGTTGGTGGTAATTCAAAAATCAATTCTCCAAAATTCATTTTTATTTCTAGTCTGACGCGACACTTGAGCGCGTTTCGTAAAACTTATTACATTTTCAAAGACTTTAGTTTACACATACACAACTGAATAGAACTTACACATCTCCGATTTGTTTATATCTACATTTGAATGAGGTAGATGGGGTGAGGTGGTTTTAATAGGGTATTAAATTCATCAACACAAGACAGAACACGAAACAATGGGTATTGAATGGAAGTGATTGTAGAAAGCCTATTGGTCCATATTTCTTGATGCTTCTATATTGGAGCGGAGTCTTGAGGTGGGTAGAATATAATTGTGCATTAATTGGCTGTTGATTGCTGGTGTTGACTTTTTAATGTGTAATGCCTCGCAAACGTCAAGCCGTCTGCTATCGCTGTATCTATCGATGATTTCTGTGTTGTTTACTAGGATTTCTCTGGCGATGGTTTGGTTGTGGGAAGAAATTATATGTTCCTTAATGGAGCCCTGTTGCTTATGCATCGTTAAACGCCTAGAAAGAGATGTTGTTGTCTTGCCTATATACTGGGTTTTTTGGAGCTTACAGTCCCCAAGAGGGCATTTGAAGGCATAGACGACGTTGGTCTCTTTTAAAGCGTTCTGCTTTGTGTCTGGAGAGTTTCTCATGACCAGAAAAAAACAGAAAAACTGCCAGCCTACTCATGAGAAACTCTCCAGACACAAAGCAGAACGCTTTAAAAGAGACCAACGTCGTCTATGCCTTCAAATGCCCTCTTGGGGGCTGTAAGCTCCATAAAACCCAGTATATAGGCAAGACAACAACATCTCTTTCTAGGCGTTTAACGATGCATAAGCAACAGGGCTCCATTAAGGAACATATAATTTCTTCCCACAACCAAACCATCGCCAGAGAAATCCTAGTAAACAACACAGAAATCATCGATAGATACAGCGATAGCAGACGGCTTGACGTTTGCGAGGCATTACACATTAAAAAGTCAACACCAGCAATCAACAGCCAATTAATGCACAATTATATTCTACCCACCTCAAGACTCCGCTCCAATATAGAAGCATCGAGAAATATGGACCAATAGGCTTTCTACAATCACTTCCATTCAATACCCATTGTTTCGTGTTCTGTCTTGTGTTGATGAATTTAATACCCTATTAAAACCACCTCACCCCATCCACCTCACTCAAATGTAGATATAAACAAATCGGAGATGTGTAAGTTCTATTCAGTTGTGTATGTGTAAACTAAAGTCTTTGAAAATGTAATAAGTTTTACGAAACGCGCTCAAGTGTCGCGTCAGACTAGAAATAAAAATGAATTTTGGAGAATTGATTTTTGAATTACCACCAACAGTGAAGAGAAATGTACGAAAGATTGAGAAAATTCGTGTTAGAATTATTAATCTTACTTTTTCGGTCATATTTAATAATATTTGTCTACAGGAAAGACTGCTACCAAAATATACTAATATATATATATATATATATATATATATATATATATATATATATATATATATATATATATGTCGTACCTAGTAGCCAGAACTCACTTCTCAGCCTACTGTGCATGGCCCGATTTGCCTAATAAGCCTAGTTTTCATGAATGAATGTTTTTTCGACAACCTAACCTACCTAACCTAACCTAACCTAACGTTTTCGGCTACCTAACCTAACCTAACCTATAAAGATAGGTTAGGTTAGGTTAGGTAGGGTTGGTTAGGTTCGGTCATATATCTACGTTAATTTTAACTCCAATAAAAAAAAATTGACCTCATACATAATGAAATGGGTAGCTTTAGCATTTCATAAGAAAAAAATTAGAGAAAATATATTAATTCAGTAAAACTTGGCTTATTAGGCAAATCGGGCCTCGCATAGTAGGCTGAGAAGTGAGTTCTGGCTACTAGGTACGACATATATATATATATATATATATATATATATATATATATATATATATATATATATATATATATATGTTTCATTGAATATGACCGCATATTCTGTATTTATTATTTTATGGTTTAGGGCTTCTATCCCTCTAACTATTTTCTTAGCATCAGGGCTTAATTGAAATAGGAGTTCTCCAAAACTCATTTTCGTACTTTTAAGGTGAAGAAAAGAAGTGATTTACTATAGAGTGTATTACACTTATTTGTATAATTTGCACGACGTTTCGAACCTCCATGGTTCATTCTCAAGTGAACAGATCTTACAATACTAGTTGATTTTATACCCGCATTAGGTCAGGTGATAATACAATGAAGGTGAAAACATGGGGGGATACATAAGAGATAAACATAGGGGCTGCAGAAGGCTTATTGGCCCATACGAGGCATCTCCTATCTAAACACAAAGATTAATCCAGTGTAATTGGCCTGTTATGTTGGACATTGTCTTCTGTGTTGGCATCGATATGTTCTTGTCTTGTCCTTACTCTCATGGTGGGTAGAGTAAATAGTTCCGTGATTTGGGTGTTCATGGTAGGTCGCTCTATTCTTATGTGAATTGCCTCAAGAATTTGTAATCTTCTTGAATCTTGGGTTTTGTCTATTATGCAAGTATTCTTGTTCAACATTTCTCTTGTTAGAGTAATGTCATGGGCTTGTCTCATGTGATTCCTAGGGGCACCAGATTGAAGATGGCATGTCAAACACCTCGTCAGCTTGGTCGACGTCATACCTATGTACTTACATTGAAGGTTACATCCTTCGTGGGGGCAAGTGTACATGTATACAACGCTTGACTGCTGTAGAGGGTTCTCCGTCGGCTTCGGGCTGTTTTTGATAAGGAGTTCGGAAGTCTTCTTGGTTTTGTAGAATATTATCAGGTTTATGTTTTGGTTAGGAGTAGTGCTTTTTACTCCTTTACGGATTATTTCTTTCATTATTTTTTCCTCTTTTATATGTTCACTGTGCATGGTTGATTTGTAATATAATTTTATTGGGGGTGTTGTGGTTTCTGTTCTAGGTTCTGAATTATACCAACGGTCCAAGTGTCTTCTTATAGCAGCGTTTATTTCCGCGTTGCTATATCCGTTGTTCACCAATACCTGAGTTACTCTTTCAAACTCTCTACTCACGTTGCTCCATTCAGAGCAGTGGGTAAGCGCTCGACGAATATAAGCATTGAGAACACTGGCTTTGTATCTTTGGGGGCACTCACTTCTACCGTTCAGGCATAATCCTATGTTGGTGGGCTTGGTATATACGTTGGTGCTTAAAGAGGTTCCTGTTTTTGTTATTAGTACATCCAAGAATGGCTGACTGTTATTTTCACTATTTTCATGTGTAAATCGGAGTACTGACTCTCTCTCTAGGTGTCTTTTTAGGTCAATTAGTTCATCTGAGTCTTTTACTATTACGAATATGTCATCTACATAACGGCAGTATATAGTTGGTTTTTGTCTGCTACTGAAGACCCTATCTTCGATGGTTCCCATATAAAAATTAGCAAATAAAACTCCTAAGGGGGAGCCCATTGCTACTCCGTCTATTTGTAAATACATGTCTCCTTGTGGACTGATGAAAGGGGCTTCCTTTGTACATGCTTCGAGAAGACTTTTCAAGTGTGGCTCAGGTATGTCTAATTTGGGGGTGCTCTCGTCTCTGTATACTCTGTCCAGTATCATTCCTATGGTTGTGTCAACTGGGACGTTGGTAAAAAGGGATTCAACGTCCAGGGAAGCGATGATTCCATCGGGCTGGGTAGATTTGATCAATTCTAGGAAATCTGCTGATGATTGTAGACTAAACTTACTTGGAGTGTATGGAGTTAGGAGTTCATTGAGTTTCTTTGCCAGGTGATAAGTTGGGGTTGGTATTTGGCTGATTATAGGGCGTAGTGGGTTACCTGGTTTATGCGTCTTAACATTGCCGTAGGCATATCCTAAGCCATAGTCGCCTTGAAGTTTATTGAAATGCACACTACCTTTCTTTGCGTTGATTGCTGTAATTGTTTTGTTTACTTTCCGCTTAAGGTCTTCTACGGGGTTCCTCGTGATTCGTTGAAATTTGGAGTCGTCACTTAGGATGTCGCTAATTTTGTTTATGTATTCATGGGTAGGAATCAATACATATGCTGCTGTTTTGTCGGCTTTTCTTATTGTTACGTCTTTCAGATTTTTTAGTTGTTTCGCTGCTTCTTTGAGTCGTGGGGTTAAGATTGTAGATGAATATGTTCCTCGTTTTTTCCCTGCTTCTGCAAGTAGTTCAGCTTGAAGTGTGTCAGTGGTGATGACTTTTTTGTTGTCTTCTAGCTTATGGATATCGTCCAGAAGCATTTCGATTTCCAGGCGTTTTTGATGCATCTTTGGTTTAGATAAGAATTGACAATTTAGACCAAGATTTAAGAGGTCTCGTTGGTCCTGGGTAAGATCATAAGAAGTCAGGTTAAAGTAGCCATCTTTAGGACGAGGGATTTTTAGCTGTCCACCGTTTAGGGATGTTAACTTACGGAGTGTCTTTGTTTCTACAAGAGTTTTATGTTGTTGTTTCAGGTTAAATAGTTCACTGTTGATAGTTTGCTTGAGTTGGATAGGGATGTCGTACTGGGTCCATTTGTTTAACAGATGCTCCGCCTGTTCTATAAAGGTTTGGTGGGCTTCCTTCTTCTTGTTTAGTTGATGCCGAATGAGCTCTTGCCTATACCTATAGGTAAACTCTGTATTGCGGACTGCTGGGTCATGTGGGTTTATATTGGTGTATACTGGCAGCAGGTTTTCTTTCAAACATGTTTCATTGAATATGACCGCATATTCTGTATTTATTATTTTCTGGTTTAGGGCTTCTATCCCTCTAACTATTTTCTTAGCATCAGGGCTTAATTGAAATAGGAGTTCTCCAAAACTCATTTTCGTACTTTTAAGGTGAAGAAAAGAAGTGATTTACTATAGAGTGTATTACACTTATTTGTATAATTTGCACGACGTTTCGAACCTCCATGGTTCATTCTCAAGTGAACAGATCTTACAATACTAGTTGATTTTATACCCGCATTAGGTCAGGTGATAATACAATGAAGGTGAAAACATGGGGGGATACATAAGGGATAAACATAAAATCTACCCACCATGAGAGTAAGGACAAGACAAGAACATATCGATGCCAACACAGAAGACAATGTCCAACATAACAGGCCAATTACACTGGATTAATCTTTGTGTTTAGATAGGAGATGCCTCGTATGGGCCAATAAGCCTTCTGCAGCCCCTATGTTTATCCCTTATGTATCCCCCCATGTTTTCACCTTCATTGTATTATCACCTGACCTAATGCGGGTATAAAATCAACTAGTATTGTAAGATCTGTTCACTTGAGAATGAACCATGGAGGTTCGAAACGTCGTGCAAATTATACAAATAAGTGTAATACACTCTATAGTAAATCACTTCTTTTCTTCACCTTAAAATTACGAAAATGAGTTTTGGAGAACTCCTATTCCAATTAAGCCCTGATGCTAAGAAAATAGTTAGAGGGATAGAAGCCCTAAACCAGAAAATAATAAATACAGAATATGCGGTCATATTCAATGAAACATGTTTGAAAGAAAACCTGCTGCCAGTATACACCAATATATATATATATATATATATATATATATATATATATATATATATATATATATATATATATATAAAATATATAAAAATATATATATATATATATATATATATATATATATATATATATATATAAAATATATAAAAATATATATATATATATATATATATATATATATATATATATATATATATATATATATATATATATATATATATATATATATATATATATATATATATATGTGTGTGTGTGTGTGTGTGTGTGTGTGAGTTTTATTATAAATAGAAGTTGAAGATGTTTTAATGTGATATATTTTATCTAACGGGTATTTAACGTTTTCATTTTAGCTAAAATACTTTTAGTTGTTAGATTTTTTAGATATATATTTATGATTTGTAACTAAGACTAGGGTTTAAAAGGACTGTCAAATGACGTACCTGGTGAAACTGCAAGCAAGAGCTGTTATCCTACCTTAGCTCATCTGAAGCCTGCTCCTAGATACTCATTTATTGCATGAGAAATAAACGTTTTAGCTATAAAACGTTCTACTTATAAAACGCCATCTTGAAGTTAGTTTGAGGTTATCTTGAGATGATTTCGAGGCTTAGTGTCCCCGCGGCCCGGTCCTCGACCCACCCTCCTTTTTTGTTAGCTCAAAAAAATTTCACGTTGAAGTTTCTCTGGGGAGAGAGTTTCGCATTTTAAACTTGGCGAGTCTAAGATGTCACCTCAGCTTCAGACACTTCAAAATAATATACTTTAGCTTTGTAACATTTTAGCTTAAGTCATTTTAGCTTTCAAACCAATTCAGATCAAATTATTCTCGCGATACTTATGACACATGTAACAGGAAACACATATGTGGGTTCACGTTGAGGTGAACATTATGTGTGTGTTTGTCGTAGTGCTCTGCAATGAATATAGTCTGAGAGAGAATGAGAGAAGAGGAAATATGTTAATGAGTGGGGGATAGAATGGGATGGATAGGAAGGAATGGAATGTAAAAGAGGAGGGGATGGAAGAGATGAGAGGTAGTGAGAGAGTTAAAAATTTAACAAACATAAAAATAAAATAAAACAAGAGTGGCTTTTGTTTATCGAAAAAAGGGATTATGATAGTATTTTTTATATGTAATGTGTAATCATTGTAATGTATATCATTGTAATGTATATCATTGTAATGTATATCATTGTAATATAACTCCTAAATGGGATTTTTATTTGACGTGTGTGTGGGTGTGTGTGTGTGTACTCACCTATTTGTACTCACCTATTTGTGCTTGCGGGGGTTGAGCTCTGGCTCTTTGGTCCCGCCTCTCAACTGTTAATCAACAGGTGTACAGGTTCCTGAGCCTACTGGGCTCTATCATATCTACATTTAAAACTGTGTATGGAGTCAGCCTCCACCACATCACTGCCTAATGCATTCCATCCGTTAACTACTCTGACACTGAAAAAGTTCCTTCTAACGTCTCTGTGGCTTATGTGGGTACTCAGTTTCCACCTGTGTCCCCTTGTTCGCGTCCCACCAGTGTTGAATAGCTCATCCTTGTTTACCCGGTCGATTCCTCTGAGGATTTTGTAGGTTGTGATCATGTCTCCCCTTACTCTTCTGTCTTCCAGTGTCGTAAGGTGCATTTCCCGCAGCCTTTCCTCGTAACTCATGCCTCTTAGTTCTGGGACTAGTCTAGTGGCATACCTTTGGACTTTTTCCAGCTTCATCTTGTGCTTGACTAGGTACGGGCTCCATGCTGGGGCCGCATACTCCAGGATTGGTCTTACATATGTGGTGTACAAGATTTTGAATGATTCCTTACACAGGTTCCTGAACGCTGTTCTGATGTTAGCCAGCCTCGCATATGCCGCAGACGTTATTCTTTTTATGTGGGCTTCAGGAGACAGGTTTGGTGTGATATCAACTCCTAGATCTTTCTCTCTGTTCGTTTCATTAAGTACTTCATCTCCTATTCTGTATCTTGTGTTTGGCCTCCTATTTCCACTGCCTAGTTTCATTACTTTGCATTTACTCGGGTTGAACTTCAACAGCCATTTGTTGGACCATTCACTCAGTCTGTCTAGGTCATCTTGTAGCCTCCTACTATCGTCCTCAGTTTCAATCCTCCTCATAATTTTTGCATCATCGGCAAACATTGAGAGAAACGATTCTATACCCTCTGGAAGATCATTTACATATATCAGAAACAGTATAGGTCCAAAGACTGACCCCTGCGGTACTCCACTCGTAACGTCTCGCCAATCTGAGACCTCACCCCTCACACTGACTCGTTGTCTCCTGTTACTTAGGTACTCCTGTATCCAACGGAGTACCTTCCCTTTCACTCCAGCCTGCATCTCCAGTTTTTTCACTAGCCTCTTGTGTGGCACTGTATCAAAGGCTTTCTGACAATCCAAAAATATGCAGTCTGCCCACCCTTCTCTTTCTTGCCATATTTTTGTTGCCTGGTCGTAGAATTCAAGTAACCCTATGAGGCAGGACCTGCCATCCCTGAATCCATGTTGATGCTGTGTTACAAAGTTCTTTCGCTCCAGATGCTCCACTAGCTTTCTTCGCACAATCTTCTCCATCATCTTGCATGGTATGCAGGTTAGGGACACTGGCCTGTAATTCAGTGCCTCCTGTCTATCCCCTTTCTTGTATATCGGGACTACGTTAGCTGCTTTCCAAATTTCTGGCAGTTCCCCTGTTGCCAGTGATTTGTTATACACCATGGAGAGCGGGAGGCACAGTTCTTCTGCTCCTTCCTTTAGTATCCAAGGGGAGATTCCATCTCCCCTTGGATAGTGTGTGTGTGTGTGTGTGTGTGTGTGTGTGTGTGTGTGTGTGTGTGTGTGTGTGTGTGTGTGTGTGTGTGTGTACTAACCTAATTGTACTTGTGGGGGTTGAGCTCTGGCTCTTTGGTCCCGCCTCTCAACTGTCAATCAACTGGTGTACAGGTTCCTGAGCCTACTGGGCTCTATCATATCTACACATGAAACTGTGTATGGAGTCAGCCTCCATGTGTGTGTGTGTGTGTGTGTGCGTGAGATGTGGAAAGGTCAGGTGTTTAATTAACCTGTGTGATGTTTAGCCTTTTTCCTTGTGAAAGTGATGGGCGAGGAGGCTATGCATTGCACGCACGCACGCACGCTCGCACGCTCGCACGCACGCACGCACGCACGCACGCACGCACGCACGCACGCACGCACGCACACGACAGTGTGAAAATTACATAGCAAATAAAATAAAGACCCAACCCAACCTGCCTCACAGCCACATGAGAAGGAAGACAATAGCGAAGGAACAGATTAATTGAACTGAGAAAAGGGGCGACTAGGCACACTGAGAACGACAACGATGTATGTGAGCAGTGTTGACACTTTCACGGTAGCACGGGCTATGGTGAGCCTGTAACTTGATGTCTGTCACACTGCTGTGAGTGTTCCAATGATGGAGTCTGTGTATACGTTTTCACTCTGATTCTTGAGTCCTTCAAATTTCCACTCCCGTTTCACTCGGAGTGCAACACCTCCTCCTCCTCCTTGCCTTGTGCGTGCGTGCGTGCGTGCATGCGAGTGTGTGGGAGGGTAGCAAATATTCCAGAGCAGGTCTGGTGGTGAGCGAGCAAGAAGGATATATGTGACAGCCTTGTTTAAGGCGTTCTGGCCTTAATGTTGTATCACAATTGTTCTCACCTTACTCCTTGCTTTATGTCCTTGTTGTCTTAATATGTGCGTTCATGTTGCCTTAGTAAATGTAGTTCTAAAAGATAACATGCGATAACGACGACTAAGAGATAACATGGGATAACGAGGACTAAGAGATAACATGCGATAAGGAGGAAGAATTGAGTAACACAAATTGCTAAACATTAAATGAAGATAAAGATGTTTGAATAATTAAACAGCAAATTTTTAGGTCTTAAGTCTACAGTTTTGCGGGTATAATAAAGTCTTAAGCTTTCTGAGCCTTGAAGAAAAACAAATTGTTTTTACACACAGAAATCACAATAGCGTGATGCATCAAAATGAACAAATCCACAATGGCCGTGACGAGGATTCGAACCTGCGTCCGAGAGCATCCCAGACGCTGCGTTAATCGACTGAGCTACGACATGGTCAAAAGAGTTGAAACCAGGTTTTACACAACTCCCCCATGCACTCGAGCTGTGTCAATAGGCCGTTCTGCCTCTTCGCCCTTACTTCGCTTGTGTCTCGGAGAGGCTACAGGATCCAAGTAAGTTCAGTAGAACTTCTGGTTTCAACTCTTTTTGTCCATGTCGTAGCTCAGTCGATTAAGGCAGTGTCTGGTATGCTCTCGGACGTAGGTTCGAATCCTCGTCACGGCCCTTGTGGATTTGTTCACATTGTTTTTGTTTTAAAGATATGTACATTTCTCTGTTTATTAAATGTGCATGTTTCTTAGTTATACAAATAATCGTGATTTGTTTTTTTAAATATGCGTCTTGGTTTTAAAAATACTGTTATTTCTGGGTTTTAAAGATATAGACAGCTTCACACATGAAGAGAAACATGTCCCACTCTTCAAGAGTTATAAATGATAAGCAATTACTAGCAGTTAGGAAAATTTTTTGCACCACCCTCCCCCCTCACTTTGAGAAGTGAGGGGAGAGGAAATATTTTTTACATCACCCACTTTGTATCTATTTTGTATCACCCACTTTGTATCTATTTTGTATCACCCACTTTGTATCTATTTTGTATCACCCACTTTGGAAACGTTTGGTGTTTTGAGGCAGCTTGTTCCCCTCCCTAACTTTTCTATCCCCTGTAGCTTAGATTAGGTTAGATTAGGTTAGATTAGATTAGGTTGGGTTAGGTTGGGTTAGGTTAGGTTAGGTTAGGTTGGGTTAGATTGGGTTAGGTTGGGTTTGGTTGGGTTAGGTTAGGTTAGATTAGGTTAGGTTAGGTTGGGTTAGGTTAGGTTGGGTTAGGTTAGATTAGGTTAGGTTAGGTTAGATTAGGTTAGGTTAGGTTAGGTCAGGTCAGATCAGTTGCTTATGCTCTCGTTAGGCAAAACAGTTTAACTCTGTTAATTGCAAAATTGATAACAGGTTGGTTAATGACCTGTTGGATGTATAATTAGCAAGTGTGGGAGGAATATTATCCCCCACACACTCGCCCACACCACTCCCCCCCCCCACCCTCCCACTGTCTGATAACCCGCCTGAGGCCACCTTAAAGGAGAGAAAATTGTGGTGTCTTGTAGTTTCTCGAGGCATATTTCCTAAGGAAATGGTTTACCAGACGATTTAGCCGGAGCGACCCCCGCCGCCCCCCTCTCCAAGGATCATCCCCCAGAGAAAGATTTCTCCGGATCTGTGAACGATATCTCTTGTTATCTCTCTTATTTCTTGTTGATTTACTCTCTAATGTTCTTCGTTACGCATCCTTCTGTTCTTATCTGTTATCTCCCTCTCCCCACTCCCCCTCTCCCTCCTCCCCCCTCTTCCTCAGCCTCTCCCCTCTCCCTCCTCCCCCCTCTTCCTCAGCCTCTCCCCTCTCCCCCCTCTTCCTCAGCCTCTCCCCTCTCCCTCCTCCCCCCTCTTCCTCAGCCTCTCCCCTCTCCCCCTCTCCCTCCTCCCCCCTCTTCCTCAGCCTCTCCCCTCTCCCCTTCTCCCTCCTCCCCTCTCTTCCTCAGCCTCTCCCCTCTCCCCCTCTCCCTCCTCCCCCTTCTTCCTCAGCCTCTCCCCTCTCCCCCTCTCCCCTCTCCCTGGGCATCTCCCCTCCTCCCCCTCTTCTCTCTCACTGTTAAGTCCCTCCTTGAGGAACTGAGCCGGGGGGTCAGTCCCCCCCATATTAATATAGTTTTTTGTTAATATTGGCAAATGAAATATTAATCCAAACCGAGATATTATAAATTAAGGAAATCAAGTCGCTTGTACAAACTTACTCATAGGAAATAGGGTGTTGAGGCTGATCGACGTTATCTTGAGGTTATCTTGAGATGATTTCGGGGCTTTTTAGTGTCCCCGCGGCTCGGTCCTCGACCAAGCCTCCACCCCCAGGAAGCCGTCCGTGACAGCTGACTAACACCCAGGTACCTATTTTACTGCTAGGTAACAGGGGCATAGGGTGAAAGAAACTCTGCCCATTGTTTCTCGCCGGCGCTCGGGATCGAACCCGGGACCACAAGATCACAAGTCCAGCGTGCTGTCCGCTCGGCCGACCGGCTCCGTCGTTGTGACAGCTCGAGTAGGACTTGGCTTCAAGTGTCTCAGGCAGTTGGACTTGAATGGGGATCTATATGAATTAAATTGTAAAGTGTGTGGACACACACAGGGACACACACTACACTACACACAGTGTGAAATGCACCTCACGACACTGGAAGACAGAAGAGTAAGGGGAGACATGATCACTACCTACAAAGTTCTCATAGGAATTGACAGGGGTAGATAAGGATAAACTGTTTAACACGGGTGGTACACGAACAAGGGGACACAGGTGGAGACTGAGTAACCACATGAGCCACAGGGACGTTTGAAAGAACTTTTTCAGTGTCAGAGTAGTTAACAAGTGGAATGCATTAGGCAGTGATGTGGTGGAGGCTGACTCCATACACAGTTTCAAATGTAGATATGATAGAGCCCAGTAGGCTCAGGAACCTGTACACCAGTTGAAAGCGGTTGAGAGGCGGGACCAAAGAGCCAGAGCTCAACCCCCGCAAGCACAACTAGGTGAGTATACACTACACTACACAGTACACTACACTAGATCATTACATCTTAGACTATAGAAATTGAGCCATTTATATATAAATATAGACTCACGCTGTATGACATAAACATATTACTACATATTACAAAACGTCTGAAATTATTGTGCGCTGTATCCATGTTTCGCTTCTAGTAGATCAGTGACATATAAGAGGTTATGCATCTTGTCGTGTCAAGACTAATTATAATAAACAACAGCTCTTCTGGGAGTCTGTAATACCAAATATCTAAAATATTTTACGTATTAACAAAAGACTTATCAGGAATATATCATTTATTGTAAATATATAAATATGTTAATGTATTTTGTAAATAGTTGGCTCGTGCTGGTTTATGAGGTGTGCTGATTTGACTAAGACCTTTTGTGCTCGCTGTTATCTTTTTTGCGCTACGGCTCACAAGATGTGTACGGGGGAGCTCAATAGACTAGCAGTCTCGGGCGGCATAAGTCACATCACTCATAATATGATTTTAGTTGATACTTATATGGAACAAGATTCTCAAATCGAGTCTTAGTATTGGTGAGCTCCATCGGAGCGTCGTGGACCAGCGCACCTTGGAGGCGGAGAATGGGCAGGGTGAAGAATACCTTCTCACACAAATAGGTCATTGGACATGGGATAGTCGCTTCCAGTGCTGCTACCAGCTGCCCACGCCACACTTCAGACAGCAGTAGGGCAGGGAATATTGTCTGGTAACCCTACAGGGTAACCTGCAGATCAATGACCTCCCTGGAAACACAAACCGAAACTGTCTCTATTTTCCGCTTGTTACAACTTGTAATAAAGTTGTTACATCTTGGCTTAACGTGTTTATGACGTATTAGAACGTTGTTACAACTTGCTATATTGGTTGTTATAACTGGTTAGGAGGTGTTAAAACTTGTTCGAACGTTGTACCAACGTCGTAGTTTCGGTGTGTGTTTAGCGGGCTCCTTCTTCCAGTTGTCATTGTCACTCGTATTGGAACCCATGATTCTGGAACCAGGAAAGGTTCCAGAGTCCTTTCTGGACATGCTTGATGCTCCGTGGTCTCCCTGGCTTGGCGCCTTCTTTTGATGATTACTTCTGGACATTTGGATCATCGGGGATCGAACTTTGGCTCTGTAAAAAGCGAGGCCATCACTGTACCGACTATTACAACTGGATGGCAGCTACGAGCCCTGTTAAGCGTCCCTCTCGTCAACATAGTTTGAAAGTCAAGTGAGCACCCAATAGGCTGTCGGATAGGCGGAATCTCGCTCTATACGGCATCGAGATGCCTGCTGATTGGCTGATTATCTCACCTCTCGACAAATCACAGCTCGCTTTCTTGCCATTTGGTGTATTCAGGTCACGTGACGCAAAGACTTGAGCGACCCACAACAGTTCCTTTGATCGCCACACTATCTCCCAAATACACATTTTAACACAAGAATTTAATCATTCACAGTTCAATAACGAATCATACACTAATCAAAATATAATTTGCCAGAATAGATTAGGGTGGAAAGGGAATACAACTATACATCTTGGTAATCAAATACACCGCTGTTCACATATACACACCTGACTCACACGATTTTATTCAGGAGGATAATTTGCGGCTTGATTACAATACTTCAATTATGCTGTTGGAGGGATGAGTGGCGGCTAATGCTTTGGTGCTCTCAACAGAGAGAGAAAGAGAGAGACAGAGACAGAGACAGAGACAGAGACAGAGACAGAGAGACAGAGACAGAGACAGAGACAGAGACAGAGACAGAGAGACAGAGACAGAGACAGAGAGACAGAGACAGAGACAGAGACAGAGAGACAGAGAGACAGAGACAGAGAGACAGACCATTCTCAAGTCGATTGAGAATGGTCCAGGACGGACCGAAACGTCGTCGTCCCTTCAACTTCTAGTGTGTGGTCTGGTCAACATACATATGCATAATTAGTATTGGTGGCAGTTATCACCCACACAGCAGCTCACCATACCCGACTCTCACAACTTCACACGTTACTGACCATTGTTGCAAATAGTTATGCAACATTCATCTCTCTGGTTGATTTGTCTTGGGCAGCGAGGACTCGCTATGGATGCCAGGCAGGAACTGAAGTTTTTAATGAATTTAATTTAACTTTGTATTATACAGCTTAGCTTATGTACAGGACCAGGAGAAGCTTATTACTCTAACTCCCCAACGATGCTCATTATTATCATTATAACTATAATGACATATGAATGATAATATTTAGAGTATATGACAGGAAATTTAAACTCAAGCCACAAAAAGTAGAGGATCGTTGTCCAACCGATCAACCAATAAAGGAATTGTTATTACTCACGAAGCTGTGGATTTCAGCTTATAATGATAACAGTCGGCATTATTGAACATTTTACAACACAAACAAGCAATTAGTTCTGATAATCCATCTGTCGTGTGTCACAGCGTCCCACAGGATATCTTGTGTTCAGCTCCTGTAGCCTTTCCTCGTAGCTCATTCCTCTCAGTTCCGGGACCAGGCTGGTAGCCTGGACCTTTCCATTAATCATCAATAAACCACTTGGCCTCAAAACGTTATGTCTCGGGTAAGGTGAAAGTCTAGGTAAAATCCACCAGTTTACTGGGGCGAACTTATATACACAACAGCTCTCTATATACAACAAGCTGTTCATACATTCACAACGAGTAACTGAATTAATGAAAGCACAAGTCAAGCAGCTACCTGTCTGTCGCTAAGTCACAACCACCTGACAACACTGGTTCACAAGGAAGATTAAGACTGGCTATTACGTTTCATAGGTACCTGGTTGATACATGGTTGATGGGGTTCTGGGAGTTCTTCTTCTCCTAGGTACCTGGTTGATACCTGGTTGATGGGGTTCTGGGAGTTCTTCTTCTCCTAGGTACCTGGTTGATACCTGGTTGATGGGGTTCTGGGAGTTTTTCTCCTAGGTACCTGGTTGATACCTGGTTGATGGGGTTCTGGGAGTTCTTCTCCTCCTAGGTACCTGGTTGATACATGGTTGATGGGGTTCTGGGAGTTCTTCTTCTCCTAGGTACCTGGTTGATACCTGGTTGATGGGGTTCTGGGAGTTCTTCTTCTCCTAGGTACCTGGTTGATACCTGGTTGATGGGGTTCTGGGAGTTCTTCTCCTCCTAGGTACCTGGTTGATACCTGGTTGATGGGGTTCTGGAAGTTCTTCTACTCCTAGGTACCTGGTTGATACCTGGTTGATGGGGTTCTGGGAGTTCTTCTCCTCCTAGGTACCTGGTTGATACCTGGTTGATGGGGTTCTGGGAGTTCTTCTCCTCCTAGGTACCTGGTTGATACCTGGTTGATGGGGTTCTGGGAGTTCTGCTACTCCTAGGTACCTGGTTGATACCTGGTTGATGGGGTTCTGGGAGTTCTGCTACTCCTAGCTGCCACTAGGTACAGATAACCTGATGACATTAGTTCACAAGGAAGCTTAAGACTGGCTATAAAGTTATTAACATGGTGGGTAGTGGCTTAATACCAGAGTGGGGTAAAGGCTCAGTACCGTCATCAGTATCACTAGTCAAAGTCATCTCTCCTGCCTCCAGAAAAACAAAGTCCCTCACGTGACTGACAAATGACAGTCTAAACTTGCCTTCAGAAACCCTTAGTCCAGTTGGGACATAACATAACATAAATGTACCATAACATAACTGGACTCATAAATGACAAAGTCAGTTACTCGTCATCCAGCCGTTAGAGTTCACAATGTCTGCAAATGTGACAGAGTCAGAATTTTCTCTCATGAGTCTGTCCACAAACCAGGAAAATTCGACTGAGTCCAAAAACCATGAAATTTGTCGAAGTCCACAAACTGCTCACCAGAGGCCAGCACCAGCACAACAAATGTTTCCACACAGTTCCAATAACAACATGTCACTTACCTCATCTGATGTATAGGTTCCTGAGCCTATTGGGCTCTATCATATCTACACTTGAAACTGTGTATGGAGTCAGTCTCCACCACATCACTTGCTAATGCATTCCATTTGTCAACTACTATAACACTAAAACAGTTCTTTCTAATATCTCTGTGGCTCATTTGGGCACTCAGTTTCCACCTGTGTCCCCTTGTGCGTGTGCATCTTGTATTAAATAGTCTGTCTTTATCTACCCTATCAATTCCTCTGAGAATCTTGTATATATGTGTTCCTCTACTACCCAGAGACCAGTGATCGTACTTGCTTTGCTGACACCAGGGGGCCAGATTCACGAATCAGTTACTCATGCACTTACGAACCTGTACATCTTTTCTCAATCTTTGGCGGATTTGTTTACAATTATTAAACAGTTAATGAGCTCCGAAGCACGAGGAGGCTGTTTATAACAATAACAACAGTTGATTGGCAAGTTTTCATGCTTGCAAACAGTTTAATAAATGTAACCAAAGCTGTCAAAGATTGAGGAAAGATGTACACGTTGGTAAGTGCTTGCGTAACTGCTTTATAAATCCGGGTCCTGACGAGACGAGTACCAGGGAGTACAGAAATATCATGACTCAAAGTACATCACAAGACTCGGGAACACATACAGATGTTCAATACACCCAAATATAGTATAGAAATATTATACATACATATATACATGACAAGAATACTCACCAACCAACCACCAGAGATGGTAACTCTTGCAGACACACAGGGAGCCGGTCGGCCGAGCGGACAGCATGCTGGACTTGTGATCCTGTGGTTCCGGGTTCGATCCCGGGCGCCGGCGAAAAACAATGAACAGAGTTTCTTTCACCCTATGCCCCTGTTACCTAGCAGTAAAATAGGTACCTGGGTGTTAGTCAGCTGTCACGGGCTGCTTCCTGGGGGGTGGAGGCCTGGTCGAGGACCGGGCCGCGGGGACACTAAAAAACCCCGAAATCATCTCAAGATAACCTCAAGAAGATAACAGCAAGCAAACTTAATGACGGAAGCGTCGCCGGCCGGCAAACAAGCAGTTAGCACTCACGAGCAACACAGCATCGTAAACAAGAGTGATATACAAGGAATAACATAGTATCATACACGTGTATATAATTACATTATAATATAAGTGTATACAATGTATACATATATACTATATATACATGTATGTATATATAGTATACAATAACCACAGCGTATCCAGTAGCTGCTGATATATGTGTGTGTGGGTTATGATAACACCTAGACGTTATCCTGGCCGACTGCTGCTATATGCTGAGTTATGATAACACCTAGACGTTATCCTGGCCAACTGCTGCTATATTTGCTTGGTTATGTTCTCTCTCTCTCTCTCTCTCTCTCTCTCTCTCTCTCTCTCTCTCTCTCTCTCTCTCTCTCTCTCTCTCTCTCTCTCTCTCTCATTATTCATTTTCTTCATCATTATCTCTACAATATCTTCCTCTCGGGCTCTCAGCATCTCCCAGCCTGTTTGCTTGCTTGCTTCTAAATGATTATTTAGCCAGTGGTTGGTTGTATGTGTTGATAGGGGGGGGGGAGGAGATTTTAGCGCTGGGGTGGGGGGGGGCAGGTTTAATTGGCGGTGGTGGGGGTGGTTGGGGGGAGGTGGTTGAGATTGTAATTGGTTAAAGGTATGTGGTTTGAGTCCTGGTGATTAGTGGATAAGGTTGATGATTGGTTGATTGTTGTTGGGATTGAGGGATTGTTGTTGATACCTGGAATATACCTGGTGAGGGTTTCTGGGAGTTCTTTTGCTCCAGAATGTGCCCTGGAGCCAGTCTCTGGGCTCGGGGAGTGATAACTTGGTCCAACAGGCTGTTGCTTGGAGCGGCCCGCAAGCCCACATATTCACTGCCAACCAAGTTGGTCCGGCACTACCTTGCTAGAACGTACGTAAATACTTCTTGAAGATATCCACCTTTGTTCCAGCAATATATATAATGCTTGCTGGGAGGGTGTTGAACAGCCTCGGACCTCTGGTGTTCAGTGTTCTCTGATTGTGTTCATGTCACCTGTACTCCTTTCAACTCCGACAAGTTTAATTTCGAAACAGTGATATGCAAACGCCAGATACATTGCCCTATTACTTTCAATACATAACATAACAATCCTTAAATCCATTTTTTGCATATCACCGGCTGAAAAGCCAGTCGAATCTGTAACCCAAATCGCCAATTTTGAAATGCAGTTCGTATATGCATTTAAATGTTTTGGGAGTGGTTAATGTGGACAGAAATCCGGTTTGGCGATGAAGATTACGGTTCGTAATCATATATATGTACGTACATATACGCCTGTATATGTACTTTTAGGTGAGTTATCGGGCCTGTTTGTGGGAGTTAGCAGCAGGAGGCTGGCTCTCTCTCTCTCTCTCTCTCTCTCTCTCTCTCTCTCTCTCTCTCTCTCTCTCTCTCTCTCTCTCTCCCTCTCTCTCTCTCTCTCTCTCTCTCTCTCTCTCTCTCTCTCTCTCTCTCTCTCTCTCTCTCTCTCTCTCTCTCTCTCTCTCTCTCTCTCGCTCTCTCTCTCTCTCTCCAAATACTTATACACACGAAACATACAAAGTATTTTGCCGAAACTACAGACAGGTCGCTGGTATCTGGTTGTTCAGTATTTCCGTTCAATCATTCATTATCGCTGATAATTTCCACATCGTTGAAACAAGAATTTATCTGTTTATTTCTGCATTGGAGATAGTTGTATTATTCCTTTCTTATCGGTTATTGTTGATAATGATCTGATTTATAAATCAGAAATGCAGATTGAACAAACTTGATTTGTGATCAATTTATTCATGCTAATAATTAAATAATTGAATTATTGGTTATATACTAATGATAATTTGATAACTGTATATCCATTTTAATAATTAAATATATTAGTTGCAGTGGTAATATTGGAGTGTTGTGCATTTTTAACCATTGCATGATTCCATTTCTTTTTTATTGCTGTACCCTGATGTGTTCATTGTTTGGTATATATATATATACAGTATATATGTGTATATATAATAAATTACTCGAGTCTCGAGTGTACATATATATACATATGCTCTCTCTTATATATATAAGAGCAACGATATATATATATATATATATATATATATATATATATATATATATATATATATATATATATATATATATATATATATGTGTGTGTGTGTCCTATATATATGTGAATGGTCCTGGGGACCATTCAGGCTTGTTTGCATGTGTGTGTGTGTGTGTGTTTGGAAGACTTTTAATAATAATCAGTCAAGTAAAACAATGTTTTTTTTTTCTCTGTTTATTGCAGATGACTTGGTGAGTACACAGATGAGCCTGTACCTTGCTCCTTGAACTTAGACCTTGGTATGGAAGATCTAGAGTCATGTACACGAGACCTCTAGGGGCTCTGAACCTCTAGCCCTGAACATCTTGGCTTTGGAACTGGACCTTAAAGGGGGATCCGGAGCATGGAACCTGGGACCAGGCACTTGGGACCATGGAGGGGTTACCTTTTAAGCAGGATTCGATGCCCTTGTGTTGGGGGGGCCTGTTACAGTGGTATTCGTACCAGTAGGTTGTTACAAAAGCAAGACTTAGGTCTATGAACTTTTAAATCTTTCAGGTCACACCTGAAACTTCAATATTGGGGGGCCCCCTGCGTGTGACTGCCTTTCAGGGCAAGGCATTCTCGCACACGGTACCTCAATACTTTCCTGGAGAGTTTAGTCAACTGTTGTGGGTCGCATCCTGCAGAATGACCAGTCGTTATAGCTAGGTGGGTCTTGGGAAGCCGCGCGCGCGCACGCGCGCACACACACACACACACACACACACACACACACACACACACACACACACACACACACACACACACACACACACACACACACACACACACACACACACACACACACACACACACACGCACGCACGCACGCACGCACGCACAGTCGAAGTCCCTTCTGGAGAGAAGGGACTTCGTGACAAATCGCCAACATGGGTTCAGGGAGGGTAAATCTTGCCTTACAGGCTTGATAGAATTCTACGATCAGGTGACAGATTAAGCAAGAAAGAGAGGGCTGGGCGGACTGCATTTTCTTGGATTGTCGGAAAGCCTTTGACACAGTACCGCATAAGAGGCTGGTACATAAGCTGGAGAGACAGGCAGGTGTAGCTGGTAAGGTGCTCCAGTGGATAAGGGAGTATCTAAGCAATAGGAAGCAGAGAGTTACGGTGAGGGGTGAGACCTCCGATTGGCGTGAAGTCACCAGTGGAGTCCCACAGGGCTCTGTACTCGGTCCTATCTTGTTTCTGATATATGTAAATGATCTCCCAGAGGGTATCGATTCATTTCTCTCAATGTTTGCGGACGATGCTAAATTTATGAGAAGGATTAAAACAGAAGAGGACTGTTTGAGGCTTCAAGAAGACCTAGACAAGCTGAAGGAATGGTCGAACAAATGGTTGTTAGAGTTTAACCCAACCAAATGTAATGTAATGAAGATAGGTGTAGGGAGCAGGAGGCCAGATACAAGGTATCATCTGGGAGAGGAAATTCTTCAGGAGTCAGAGAAGGAAAAAGACTTGGGGGTTGATATCACGCCAGACCTGTCTCCTGCAGCACATATTAAGCGGATAACATCAGCGGCATATGCCAGGCTGGCCAACATACGAACGGCATTCAGAAACTTGTGTAAAGAATCATTCAGAACTTTGTATACTACATATGTCAGGCCAATCCTGGAGTATGCAGCCCCAGCATAGAGTCCATATCTAGTCAAGGATAAGACTAAACTGGAAAAGGTTCAAAGGTTTGCCACCAGACTAGTACCCGAGCTGAGAGGTATGAGCTACGAGGAGAGACTACGGGAATTAAACCTCACTTCGCTGGAAGACAGAAGAGTTAGGGGGGACATGATCACCACATTCAAGATTCTGAAGGGAATTGATAGGGTAGATAAAGACAGTCTATTTAACACAAGGGGAACACGTACAAGGGGACACAGGTGGAAACTGAGTGCCCAAATGAGCCACAGAGATATTAGAAAGAACTTTTTTAGTGTCAGAGTGGTGGACAAATGGAATGCATTAGGGGGTGATGTGGTGGAGGCTGACTCCATACACAGTTTCAAGTGTAGATATGATAGAGCCCAATAGGCTCAGGAATCTGTACACCTGTTGATTGACGGTTGAGAGGCGGGACCAAAGAGCCAGAGCTCAACCCCCGCAAACACAACTAGGTGAGTACAACTAGGTGAGTACACACACACACACACACACACACACACACACACAAACACACAAACACACACACACACACACACACACACACACACACACACACACACACAAACACACACAAACACAAACAAACACAAACACACAAACACACACACACACACACAAACACACACAAACACAAACAAACACAAACACACAAACACACACACACACACACAAACACACACAAACACAAACAAACACAAACACACACACACACACAAACACAAACACACACAAACAAACACAAACACACAAACACACACACACACACAAACAAACACAAACAAACACAAACACACAAACACACACACACACACACAAACACACAAACCCACGCCTGCAAGAGAGCGGTTTGTGTGGGAAGTGTAATGGGGTAGTTAAGGTTGTCATGGATCCCGGACATGAAAAGTGTAAATTACCCGCTGAGAAACGGAGTAGATGGTGGGGGGGGGGGTAATGGGGGAGGGGGGAATGGAGGGGGTTTACAGGGAAGGGGGGAAGTGGGTGAACCAGAGAGAGGGGGGGGGGGGCGGGGTGTTTTCTCTTATACCCAGGAAATTCATATTCAAAAGTTATATTCATGAATATGTATACATTTATAGTTTGGTGAGTTTACATAGATTTACAGTAAACTGTTTACCTAGGAGATAGGTCATATTAACAGTAGAACACGTAATATGTATAATTATGTACTTATATAATTATAATCAGGACTTATAGGGCTTCGAAGTCAGGCCCCAATTTTTGCGGGTTTCCATCTTATTAAAAAAAAATTGCACCATTTAGTAAAAAGGTTCAAGGTTCCTTGAAGGGTCGAGGCTCCTCGCTAGTCTCACGCAGCCTTAGTGCCTAGTGGTCACAATCCTTGTTTTGGTCTTCTGTACAAGTTCCGAAGATGTCACCATAATTGCCGAATAGTGTGGTCAGTAGTGTAGTCAAGTTCCAAGAAGACTTGAACAAGTTGCAGAGATGGTTGGAGACATGGCTACTGGAGTTCAACACGAGCACGTGTAAAGTTGTGGAAATGAGATCAGGAGACAGGGGACCAGAGATGAAGGGAAACTACTCACCTGTAACGACTCGAGATAAAGACCTGGGATTGGACCGTAACACCAAATTTACACCAGAGCCACACATAGATTGGATATTGTCGGCAGCGTACTCTACGCTAGCAAAAATTAGAATATTCAAAAACCTAAGTAAGGAAGCATTTAGAGCACTTTACACTGCCTACGTGAGACCAGTCTTAGAGTATGCCGCGCCATCATGCAGTCCCCACCTGAAGAAACACATAAGGAAACTGGAAAAGGCTCCGAAGTTTGCAACGAGGCTCGTCCCAGAATTGCCAGAGATGGGGTATGAAGAGTGACTGAAAGAACTGAACTTGATAACTCCAGAAAAATTGAGAGAGAGGGGAAACGTGATAGAGACGTTCAAAATACTTTCGAGATTGACAGAGGGGAAATAGATTAAATGTCCACACTGAATACCACTAGAACAAGGGGGGGGGCGGCATGGGAGGAAACTTGAGAATCAAATGAGTCATGAAGATGTTAGAAGTTTTTATTTAGTGAAAGAGTAGTTGGAAGTGGAATTAACTAAAGGAACAGTTGTGGAAGCAAACTCTAATCATAATTTTAGAAGGTATGATAGGGAAACACGACAGGAGTCATTGCTTTAAACAACCGGGGGGGGGGGGGGGGGGGGGAGGGGAACCGGTCGGCCGAGCGGACAGCACACTGGACTTGTGATCCTAGGTTCGATCCCAGGCGCCGGCGAGAAACAATGAGTTTCTTTCACCCTATGCCCCTGTTACCTAGCAGTAAAATAGGTACCTGGGTGTTAGTCAGCCGTCACGGGCTGCTTCCTGGGGGTGGAGGCCTAGTCGAGGCCCGGGCCGCGGGGACACTAAAGCCCCGAAATCATCTCAAGATAACCGGTGGGTATAAAGGCGAGGTCCAAGAGCTTATGCTCGATCCTACAGGGAAAAATAGGTGAGTACAAATATGTGAGTACACACAACACACACATACAAAATTGGGACCTCGCGGCTAGGTGGACGGCGCTCTGGGGCCGTAGTCGTAAGGGCCCGGGTTCGATCCCCGGCCGTGGCAGAAACAAATGGGCAGAGTCTCCTTCACCCTGATGCAGCTCTTCACCTATCAGTAAATAGGTACCTAGGAGTTAGACAGCTACGACGGTCTGCTTCCAGGGGATGTGTGTGTGTGTTAAAGAAAAATATATAGTAGTAGATATAATAGAGGAAAAATAAATTGCGGGGTCCAAGAGCTAATAGCTCGATTCTTCAGATACAAATAGTAAATACAAGTAGCAAACCTTTTGGAATTCTATGAGAAAATAACAAGGATAAGGCAGGACAGAGAAGGTTGGGCAGACTGCATATTTCTAGAGAGCCAAAAGGCCTTTGATACAGCACCGCACAGGAGACTGCTACTGAGACTTGAGAGGCAGGCAGGAGTACGCGGAAAGCCCCTAGCATGGGTATGGAACTACCTAACAGGAAGGAGTCAGAGAGTAATGATAAGGGGCGAGAAGTCGGACTGGCGAACAGTAACGAGTGGAGTACCTCAAGGATCGGTGTTGGGACCAATTCTATTTCTAATTTACGTAAATGGCATGTTTACAGGAGTAGAGTCCTACATGTCGATGTTCGCAGATGACGCAAAATTAATGAGAAGAGTTGTGACAGACGAGGATTGTAGGATCCTCCAAGAGGACCCGAACAGATTGCAGAGATGGTTAGAGAAATGGCTACTGGAGTTCAACAAGAGTAAATGTAAAGTTATGGAAATGGGACTAGGTGATAGGAGACCAAAGGGACAGTACACAATGAAGGGGAATTTGCCTACCTGTGACGACGCGAGAAAGAAACCTGGGCGTGGACGTAACACCTAATCTAACTCCTAAAGCACATATAAATAGGATAATGACAGCAGCGTACTTTACACTGGCGAAAGTTAAAACATCATTCAGAAGCCTAATTAAGGAGGCTTTTAGGGCGCTTTTCACTGCCTACGTGAGACCCGTCTTAGAGTATGCCGCGCCATCATGGAGCCCCCACCTGAAGAAACACATAAGGAAACTGGAAAAGGTTCAGAAGTTTGCGACAAGGCTCGTCCCAGAGCTACGAGGAATGGAATATGAAGAACGCCTGAAAGAACTGAACCTTACGACACTAGAAAAAAGAAGGGAGAGGGGGGATATGATTGGAACGTATAAAATACTCAGGGGAAGTGACAAAGTGGAAATAGATGAAATGTTCACACGGAATAGTAACAGAACGAGGGGACATGGATGGAAGCTGGAAACTCAGATGAGTCACAGAGATGTTAGGAAGTATTCTTTTAGCGTGAGAGTAGTGGGAAATTGGAATGCACTTAAGGAACAGGTTGTGGAAGCAAATACTATTCATAATTTTAAAACTAGATATGATAGGGAAATAGGACCAGTCATTGCTGTAAACAACCAATGACTGGAAAGGCGGGATCCAAGAGTCAATGCTCGATCCTGCAGGCACCAACAGGTGAGTTCAAATATGTGTGTACATACACACACATAAACATCTGTTGCCATACACACGCATATTGTTGAGTAGTGCCGTCGACCACAGGCTGTGTTGAGGGGACGTGAGGGGGAAGACTGAGGGTACCTCTCGACAGTACTATTGTGTTCCCCTCTCCTGCTGCAGGTGTTATTGTTGTGTGTGTGTGTGTGTGTGTGTGTGTGTGTGTGTGTGTGTGTGTGTGTGTGTGTGTGTGTGTGTGTGTGTGTGTGTGTGTGTGTGTGTGTATGTGTGTGTGTATGTGTGTGTGTGTGTGTGTATGTGTGTGTGTGTGTGTGTGTGTGTGTGTGTGTGTATGTGTGTGTGTGTGTGTGTGTGTGTGTGTGTGTGTGTGTGTGTGTGTGTGTGTGTGTGTGTGTGTGTGTGTGTGTGTGTGTGTGTGTGTGTGTGTGTGTGTGTGTGTGTGTGTGTGTGTGTGTGTGTGTGTGTGTGTGTGTGTGTGTGTGTGTATGTGTGTGTGTGTGTGTGTGTGCTCACCTAATTGCTCACCTAATTGTGCTTGCGGGGGTTGAGCTCTGGCTCTTTGGTCCCGCCTCTCAACCGTCAATCAACTGGTGTACAGATTCCTGAGCCTATTGGGCTCTATCATATCTACATTTGAAACTGTGAATGGAGTCAGCCTCCACCACATCACTTCCTAATGCATTCCATTTGCTAACTACTCTGACACTGAAAAAGTTCTTTCTAACGTCTCTGTGGCTCATTTGGGTACTCAGCTTCCACCTGTGTCCCCTTGTTCGCGTCCCACCAGTGTTGAAAAGTTCGTCCTTGTTTACCCGGTCGATTCCCCTGAGGATTTTGTAGGTTGTGATCATGTCCCCCCTTACTCTTCTGTCTTCCAGTGTCGTGAGGTGCATTTCCCGCAGCCTTTCCTCATAACTCATGCCTCTTAGTTCTGGGACTAGTCTAGTAGCATATCTTTGGACTTTTTCCAGCTTCGTCTTGTGCTTGACAAGGTACGGGCTCCATGCTGGGGCCGCATACTCCAGGATTGGTCTTACATATGTGGTGTACAAGATTCTGAATGATTCCTTACACAGGTTCCTGAACGCCGTTCTGATGTTAGCCAGCCTCGCATATGCCGCAGACGTTATTCTCTTTATGTGGGCTTCAGGAGACAGGTTTGGTGTGATATCAACTCCTAGATCTTTCTCTCTGTCTGTTTCATTAAGTACTTCATCTCCTATTCTGTATCCTGTGCCTGGCCTCCTGTTTCCACTGCCTAGTTTCATTACTTTGCATTTACTCGGGTTGAACTTCAACAGCCATTTGTTGGACCATTCACTCAGTCTATCCAGGTCATCTTGTAGCCTCCTACTATCATCCTCTGTTTCAATCCTCCTCATAATTTTTGCATCGTCGGCAAACATTGAGAGGAACGAATCTATACCCTCTGGGAGATCATTTACATATACCAGAAACAGTATAGGTCCAAGGACTGACCCCTGCGGGACTCCACTTGTGACGTCTCGCCAATCTGAGACCTCACCCCTCACACAGACTCGTTGTCTCCTGTTGCTTAGGTATTCCTCTATCCACCGGAGTACCTTCCCTCTCACTCCAGCCTGCATCTCCAACTTTCGCACTAGCCTCTTGTGTGGCACTGTATCAAAGGCTTTCTGACAATCCAAAAATATGCAGTCTGCCCACCCTTCTCTTTCTTGCCTTATTTTTGTTGCCTGGTCGTAGAATTCAAGTAACCCTGTGAGGCAGGACCTGCCATCCCTGAACCCATGTTGATGCTGTGTTACAAAGTTCCTTCGCTCCAGATGCTCCACTAGTTTTTTTTTGTGTGTGTGTGTGTGTGTATGTGTGTGTGTGTGTGTGTATGTGTGTGTGTGTGTGTGTGTGTGTGTGTGTGTGTGTGTGTGTGTGTGTGTGTGTGTGTATGTGTGTGTGTGTGTGTGTGTGTGTGGGTGTGGGTGGGTGTGGGTGTGTGTGTGTGTGTGTGTGTGTGTGTGTGTGTGTGTGTGTGTGTGTGTGTGTGTGTGTGTGTGTGTGTGTGTGTGTATGTGTGTGTGTGTGTGTGTGGGTGTGTGTGTGTGTGTGTGTGTGTGTGTGTGTGTGTGTGTGTGTGTGTGTGTGTGTGTGTGTGTGGGTGTGTGTGTGTGTGTGTGTGTGTGGGTGTGTGTGTGTGTGTGTGTGTGTGTGTGTATGTGTGTGTGTGTGTGTGTGTGTGTGTGTGTGTGTGTGTGTGTGTGTGTGTGTGTGTGTGTGTGTGTGTGTGTGTGTATGTGTGTGTGTGTGTGTGGGTGTGTGTGTGTGTGTGTGTGTGTGTGTGTGTATGTGTGTGTGTGTGTGTGGGTGTGTGTGTGTGTGTGGGTGTGTGTGTGTGTGTGTCTGTGTGTGTGTGTGTGTGTGTGTGTGTGTGTGTGTGTGTACTCACCTAGTACTCACCTAGTTGTGTTTGCGGGGGTTGAGTTCTGGCTCTTTGGTCCCGCCTCTCAACCGTCAATCAACAGGTGTACAGATTCCTGAGCCTACTGGGCTCTGTCATATCTACACTTGAAACTGTGTATGGAGTCAGCCTCCACCACATCACTTCCTAATGCATTCCATTTGTCAACCACTCTGACACTAAAAAAGTTCTTTCTAATATCTCTGTGGCTCATTTGGGCACTCAGTTTCCACCTGTGTCCCCTTGTGCGTGTTCCTCTTGTGTTAAATAGACTGTCTTTATCTACCCTAGCAATTCCCTTGAGAATCTTGAATGTGGTGATCATGTCCCCCCTAACTCTTCTGTCTTCTAGCGAAGTGAGGTAATTCCCGTAGTCTCTCCTCGTAGCTCATACCTCTCAGCTCGGGTACTAGTCTGGTGGCAAACCTTTGAACCTTTTCCAGTTTAGTCTTATCCTTGACTAGATATGGAGTCCATGCTGGGGCTGCATACTCCAGGATTGGCCTGACATATGTGGTATACAAAGTTCTGAATGATTCTTTACACAAGTTTCTGAATGCCGTTCGTATGTTGGCCAGCCTGGCATATGCCGCTGATGTTATCCGCTTGATATGTGCTGCAGGAGACAGGTCTGGCGTGATGTCAACCCCCAAGTCTTTTTCCTTCTCTGACTCCTGAAGAATTTCCTCTCCCAGATGATACCTTGTATCTGGCCTCCTGCTCCCTACACCTATCTTCATTACATTACATTTGGTTGGGTTAAACTCTAACAACCATTTGTTCGACTATTCCTTCAGCTTGTCTAGGTCTTCTTGAAGCCTCAAACATTCCTCTTCTGTTTTAATCCTTCTCATAATTTTAGCATCGTCCGCAAACATTGAGATAAATGAATCGATACCCTCCAGGAGATCATTTACATATATCAGAAACAAGATAGGACCGAGTACAGAGCCCTGTGGGACTCCACTGGTGACTTCACGCCAATCGGAGGTCTCACCCCTCACCGTAACTCTCTGCTTCCTATTGCTTAGATACTCCCTTATCCACTGGAACACCTTACCAGCTACACCTGCCTGTCTCTCCAGCTTATGTACCAGCCTCTTATGCGGTACTGTGTCAAAGGCTTTCCGACAATCCAAGAAAATGCAGTCCGCCCAGCCCTCTCTTTCTTGCTTAATCTTTGTCACCTGATCGTAGAATTCTATCAAGCCTGTAAGGCAAGATTTACCCTCCCTGAACCCATGTTGGCGATTTGTCACGAAGTCCCTTCTCTCCAGATGTATTACCAGGTTTTTTCTCACGATCTTCTCCATCACCTTGCATGGTATACAAGTCAAGGACACTGGCCTGTAGTTCATTGCCTCTTGTCTGTCGCCCTTTTTGAATATTGGGACCACATTCGCCGTCTTCCATATTTCTGGTAGGTCTCCCGTCTCCAGTGACTTACTATACACTATGGAGAGTGGCAAGCAAAGTGCCTCTGCACACTCCTTCAGCTGACTAACTCTCAGGTACCTATTTACTGCTAGGTAACAGGGGCATTCAGGGTGAAAGAAACTTTGCTCATTTGTTTCTGCCTGGTGCGGGAATCGAACCCGCGCCACAGAATTACGAGTCCTGCGCGCTATCCACCAGGCCCCCCTGATTAAATTTGTGTGTGAATTTGTGTTAATTTGTGTGTACTCACCTAATTGTACTCACCTAATTGTGCTTGCGGGGGTTGAGCTCTGGCTCTTTGGTCCCGCCTCTCAACCGTCAATCAACTGGTGTACAGATTCCTGAGCCTACTGGGCTCTATCATATCTACATTTGAAACTGTGTATGGAGTCAGCCTCCACCACATCACTTCCTAGTGCATTCCATTTACTAACTACTCTGACACTGAAAAAGTTCTTTCTAACGTCTCTGTGGCTCATTTGGGTACTCAGCTTCCACCTGTGTCCCCTTGTTCGCGTCCCACCAGTGTTGAATAGTTCATCCTTGTTTATCCGGTCGATTCCCCTGAGGATTTTGTAGGTTGTGATCATGTCCCCCCTTACTCTTCTGTCTTCCAGTGTCGTAAGGTGCATTTCCCGCAGCCTTTCCTCATAACTCATGCCTCTTAGTTCTGGGACTAGTCTAGTAGCATACCTTTGAACTTTTTCCAGCTTCGTCTTGTGCTTAACAAGGTACGGGCTCCATGCTGGGGCCGCATACTCCAGGATTGGTCTTACATATGTGGTGTACAAGATTCTGAATGATTCCTTACACAGGTTCCTGAAAGCCGTTCTGATGTTAGCCAGCCTCGTATATGCCGCAGACGTTATTCTCTTTATTTGGGCTTCAGGAGACAGGTTTGGTGTGATATCAACTCCTAGATCTTTCTCTCTGTCTGTTTCATTAAGTACTTCATCTCCTATTGTGTATCATGTGCCTGGCATTACTTTGCATTTACTCGGGTTGAACTTCAACAGCCATTTGTTGGACCATTCACTCAGTCTATTCAGGTTATCTTGTAGCCTCCTACTATCATCCTCTGTTTCAATCCTCCTCATAATTTTTGCATCGTCGGCAAACATTGAGAGGAACGAATCTATACCCTCTGGGAGATCATTTACATATACCAGAAACAGTATAGGTCCAAGGACTGACCCCTGCGGGACTCCACTTGTGACGTCTCGCCAATCTGAGACCTCACCCCTCACACAGACTCGTTGTCTCCTGTTGCTTAGGTACTCCTCTATCCACCGGAGTACCTTCCCTCTCACTCCAGCCTGCATCTCCAACTTTCGCACTAGCCTCTTGTGTGGCACTGTATCAAAGGCTTTCTGACAATCCAAAAATATGCAGTCTGCCCACCCTTCTCTTTCTTGCCTTATTTTTGTTGCCTGGTCATAGAATTCAAGTAACCCTGTGAGGCAGGACCTGCCATCCCTGAACCCATGTTGATGCTGTGTTACAAAGTTCCTTCGCTCCAGATGCTCCACTAGTTTTTTTCGCACAATCTTCTCACACACAATCTTCTGTGTGTGTGCGCGTGTGTGCTGGCCTCCCCCTGCTCTCACTCCCCTTCTCCTTCGTTCATCGACCACTAAAGCTTTAACTAACTAAACGCTCACTTTAGGGCGCCTGAGAGACCCAAGCAACGCAGTCACCCCTGTACTAATCACCCAGCCCCGTCCTCTCAACTTCCCACTCCGTAACAAATCCAACTGTTTTGCCAAAACAACAACGTACTAACCAAAGCAACCCACCTAACCTATCGAGGCAGATGGAAATAGTCTGTATTACAATGCTTTAATCTGAACGATAACGATGCGTTTTTAACGTATTTTTAAAGGAAGTTTAGAACGCCTTTGGCCGGTTTTAGCCTCGTTCAGGGTTATAAGGCTCAATCTAGCCAGTGATGGAAGCTAAAAATAAGCCTTATGACCCTTGCGATGGTACAGATAGCGAGGTAGAGACTCTCGCGGCCAATCTCGCGCTGTTATGAATATATTTTCTCGCGATCGCGAAAACTTCACAGCGGAAACAGCATTTGATGGTCCGGTGTGGAAATATTCGAAGCTGGCCCTTCGTAGGACGGATAATTTAAACCAAAAAAGACAGTTGGAAATGTGTCCAGAGGGAGAAGACGGCCGCTGGTGGTGCCACCTGTCTCTTGACGGACGGACGGACGTGACAGAACTGGGACATAGCTCTTGGACCCTAGCTCTCCGACCACCAGAGGAGGCAGACCAGCACCATCTAAGTGTTGACACTCTCCACACCTCTCACCTAAAATCATAACAGGATCAGCAATATCATGTAAACATTAGCAGCAAAAAACTTTACAACAAACGGAGAACTTGTGGCAGAAAAATCAGCAACAGAACACTTAGGGACAGACAGAAGAAGCAGCGAGATGGGTACCCCCTGGGCGGGTGGAGGTGGGATGCCGTAGGGTTGGTAACAATGAAAGTCGTCAGCTGACTCATGTAAACAAAGCTACCCAGCTGATTTTTAGGGCATGGCCCCGGTCCTGAGGGAGTAAATTGCAGAAAACAGCAGAAAATTGAGAAACTACGAGGTGGACCAGACTCTCACAAGTCAAGCCTGGCCTCGGGCCGGGCTGTGGTGGGTATGTGGGCCTGCGGGCCGCTCCAAGCAACAGCCTGGTGGACCAAACTCTCACAAGTCGAGCCTGGCCTCGGGCCGGGCTTGGGGAGTAGAAGAACTCCCAGAACCCCACCAACCAGGTATCAACCAGGTATCAACCAGGTATCAACCAGGTATCAACCAGGTATCAACCAGGTATCAACCAGGTATCAACCTGGTATTGAACGCAATAAAATCAAACCAGTCGACAATGAACGATGCAAAAACCCTCTCGCGTGACCGAAACATTACGAGGCATTGAACGAAAACATAACCAAAGTGTTACCAATAACACAACCGCATCCGCCACATTTGTACATCTTCAAAATGTCTTACATATGCTCCTAAATGTTTCGTACGCTCCTTCCAAGGAGAAATAAATTTATATTTTTCAAAAATACCTAAAAATGAATAACAACACGATGTAAACAATGATATTATGGCGATACGGTTGCCATGACGACGTGGACAGAAGACTTGGAGTAGGAGGAAGAAGGAATATACCGCGAGGCTTAAAGGAATGTGATGGATTGGAAGGTAAGAGGAGAAACAGGAAAAAAGGAAGAATAGGATAAAAGGAAAATGGGTAAAAAGGAGGAAGTAAAGGAGAGGAGATCCACCTTAATCCATTAATGGGGGTCATGTATTAGCCAACAGTGAGAGCAAAATGTAATGGGAGAGGAAGAGGAATTATGTCATCTGTTACACAAGCCTCAAGTAATGTAATGGAAGAGAGGGGGGAGGGTGGACTGGGGAAGGGAAGGGAGGGTGTCAAGGGAGGGAACTGGGAAAGGGAGGAGGGATGGGTGTCAAGGGAGAAAACTAGGGGAGGAGGTGGGGATTGGTGTCATTAAGGGAGAGGATTGAGGAAGGTTAACGAGGGAAGTAAATAAGGTGTAGTTAACGAGGCAGGTCAAAGTGGGTAGTTAATAAGGAGTGCTTAACGAGGCAGGTCAATGTAGGGTAGTTAATAAGGAGTGCTTAACGAGGCAGGTCAATGTAGGGTAGTTAATAAGGAGTGCTTAACGAGGCAGGTCAATGTAGGGTAGTTAATAAGGAGTGCTTAACGAGGCAGGTCAATGTAGGGTAGTTAATAAGGAGTGCTTAACGAGGCAGGTCAATGTAGGGTAGTTAATAAGGAGTGCTTAACGAGGCAGGTCAATGAAGAATGTATAACAAGGGTGAAACAACTGAGAAATAATATATCCCGATTAAGAAAACAAACGTGACGATCAACTGAGACTTTAAAACTGTATAAAATTAATATGTAAATTCGTCTTTTTCATTGAGAACAACTATTTGAAAAAAAAAAAAACTTGAAGTACATTAAACTGAAGGTTGATCAGTCTATTCAGGAGGACCGTATACATATACGAACACACATACATACACATACGTAAATACACATATACGAACACACATACCCATACGTAATTACACGGATACGAACAGACACACATATACGTACATACAAACAAATGCGTACAGTAGGTACTCGGTGAGGCGATCCAGAGAGTTGTTGTTTGTTGTGTTTGGTTTAGCTACTGGGAACCAAAAGTTGCAAGTAGCACGGTCTATGGTGAGCCCCGTAGTGGACGTGGGCTTCTACACCCGTAGATGTTACCCTTCTCGCCGCAGCTGTAAATGCCAGAACACAGCTGAATTTTAATCTTCTAAATTCAATATTAATTTTGGATTAATTTTTATTTTAAATCAAATTTAATTAAATTAAAAAAAATTAACTTGAAAAAAATCATCAGGAGCGCAAAGCTGAAAAAACGAGGGCAGACTAAAGAAATATATCACCACGCTTGAGATGGAACAGAGGAGACATGATCACGACTTACACGATTCTTAGTGGACCTGCTAAATTAGACAAGTACTGTTAAAAAGTGAGGAGCAAGTGAACAAGGGTGATAGATGAAAACTGAAGCTAACCATGCTATGAAGCTGTCAGAAAGAACATCTTATATTTTTTATAAGAAAAGCAAAAAAATGGTAATCATTGCTTTAAAATCTACCAATAGCACGAAAGCCGGACTGCGGAACTAAGGCTCGACCCTGAAAGTCATCTAAAAGCTTGAGGTACAGATGAGAGAGAGAGAGAGAGACAGACAGAGACAGAGACAGAGACAGAGAGAGAGAGAGAGAGAGAGAGAGAGAGAGAGAGAGAGAGAGAGAGAGAGAGAGAGAGAGAGAGAGAGAGAGAGAAAGTAAGCAAACTAGAGAACCCTGATTAACTTTAACGAAGAAATACTTATTGCCAACTCCATCCAACGGCTGGGATAGAGCAGGGTCCAAGAGCTGGAACTCGCTCCTGAAGACACAAATATGTGTGTAAACACATACACCATCTCAAGATCACATAAGGCAACGAAGATATGAACCATTAACACAGTACTATGGCACTCCAGGAATTAGAAATGAGGCAGTTTCTATCAACCAACTCATTAATCAAGAGGCACTCGACAGTATGAGATCCCCCTTCCCTACCCTGAGTGCTTGTGTTAGAGCCGCGACCCTCAGCTCTATATGAATCTCCTTATAGAGCTGAGGCTCCATTCAATAGCTATTTGAGAACCTCCACAGCTTAATATTGAACTAATATTCACACTATAAACTTTTTTTTATCATAGTAACGTGAGAGGTTGATTTGAAAACATAAGTGATTATAAATGACCTTTTGCTTCTGTAAGCATAAACAAAAATTATGTGAAGAATCTACTATTCAAACTGTGACAGACAGACTGTGATACACGTAATAGACAAACTGTGTATTATGTTTAATGTATGAACTTTTTAAAGCAATAGTCATTGTATAATTTGTTACATGAGCAGTTTGAGGTGAGGATTGCACCAGCGGCTGCAAGAAGACAATATAGTTAATGTTCTAGTGCAGACGTTGGTGTGTTTGTCTGTGTGTGTGAGTAATGTAGTGTATTTTTGTTTGTGTCTGTCTGTCTGTCTGTCTGTCTGTCTGTCTGTCTGTCTGTCTGTCTGTGTCTGTCTGTCTGTCTGTCTGTCTGTCTGTCTGTCTGTCTGTCTGTCTGTCTGTCTGTCTGTCTGACTCTCTCTCTGTGTGTCTCTCTCTCTCTCTCTCTCTCTCTCTCTCTCTCTCTCTCTCTCTCTCTCTCTCTCTCTCTCTCTTTCTCTCTCTTTCTCTCTCTCTCTTTCTCTCTCTCTCTCTCTCTTTCTCTCTCTCTCTCTCTCTCTCTCTCTCTCTCTCTCTCTCTCTCTCTCTCTCTCTCTCTCTCTCTCTCTCTCTCTCTCTCTCTCTCTCTCTCTCTCTCTCTCTCTCTCTCACCCTCAACCCCTCCTGTGTTTACAAAAGCTTAACTAACGTGTGTTTGTTTACATTCAGCGGATGTGATGAGTCACGTGTGGTTCCACCACTGTACGGCGGGCCGGGACCCACGTAGTATCCTTCACACCTTTTTGTTCATTGAAGATTTAAATTTTGCTCCGAGGGGCGAGATTAATAGGCAGCGCCACTCATCCTGTGAGTGGACACACCGCCATAGTGACAGTATTGGGCAGCGCCACTCATCCTGTGAGTGGACACACCGCCATAGTGACAGTATTGGGCAGCGCCACTCATCCTGTGAGTGGACACACCGCCATAGTGACAGTATTGGGCAGCGTCACTCATCCTGTGAGTGGACACACCGCCATAGTGACAGTATTGGGCAGCGCCACTCATCCTGTGAGTGGACACACCGCCATAGGGACAGTATTGGGCAGCGCCACTCATCCTGTGAGTGGACACACCGCCATAGTGACAGTATTGTGCAGCGCCACTCATCCTGTGAGTGGACACACCGCCATAGTGACAGTATTGGGCAGCGCCACTCATCCTATGAGTGAACACACCGCCATAGCAGCATGTACAACACTCCCCAATAGGGAGAAAACCCGCTGGGTTATTCATCCTGTCACTTGTATCCCAGATACAGCTGGGACTTGCTTATTAACTGTCTCAAGTGATTGTGATGTTAATTGTAAATTAACTGTAAATTTCCATGCTTATCAAACAAGTAAATTAACGCTTATCGACCCCTCAACTTATGTTATCATGTGGGTGCAAAATGGGGGAATATTTTAAGAACAGTATTTATATTTAACAAGTTGGGTTTTCCTAACTCAAACAATGTTGGGTTTATTATTCTACACATTTTTATAATGACTCTTAGATGTTCACATTCTCGTAGATAGTGGTCAAGGCGGTGTCCGTCACTCTCATCACAGATTCTGCAACTCCGCTGCTCAACTGTTGTTTCCATTCCGAATCTCCATGGATATTTGTATCCAAGACGGATTCTCGCTATTACTGATTCTCTCTCTCGTAGGGGCCTCGTAGCCTGGTGGATAGCGCGCAGGACTCGTAATTCTGTGGCGCGGGTTCGATTCCCGCACGAGGCAGAAACAAATGGGCAAAGTTTCTTTCACCCTGAATGCCCCTGTTACCTAGCAGTAAATAGGTACCTGGGAGTTAGTCAGCTGTCACGGGCTGCTTCCTGGGGGTGGAGGCCTGGTCGAGGACCGGGCCGCGGGGACACTAAAGCCCCGAAATCATCTCAAGATAACCTCAAGATAACCTCCCGCGGCCACTTCCTCTTCGTCTATAATGATTGGGATTGCCAGCGGCAACCACGTTGTACCAGCGTACAGATTGACTGGTTTGTGCTTCTATCCTCCTTTCCTCAGTTACCTTGTCACGGTGATGTTGCCTGATGATACCTCTTGTAGTAGAGTCTTGGGTATGACGTATTCAATATGGTCTCCTTCAGCGCCTTCAGCAGCCAGCACATCTGCTCGTTCATTCCCACAGATTCCAACGTCGGAGGTGATCCACAGGAATTTGACCAGACTTCCCTGATGGCTAGTGCTCTCACAGTTCCCGTGATTTCAGCGACTATCGCAAGGTTTCCTGCCTGTCTTTTCCTAAGGCTTTATGGTTCTACTTTCACTGAACTTTTGGCGTTTCTTTCATGGAATCTTCGCGCCATGACAATGGTAGGTAGCTGAGCTTGCGTTGAAGAGGCATAGTTCTCATTACGTGTTTTTTCTTAATTATTCCTAATTACAGTGTATGGTGCTCCAGCCCTGCATTTAATATGATTTAATGAACCATCAGTGTAGATTTGATCTAATTTATTTCCGGTTTCTGTATCAATTTCCTCAAGATACTTATTCTTCATTTCTTGTGGTATCATGTTTTTCGTTGTCATCTCCTTTATAATACTCTTACATGGTTGATCCTTCCAGGGAAGAAACATTCCTTCAGGCAGGAGCTCACAAGCTTGCTCAAGCAGGTGAAGTTCTTCGAGGCAGCAGACTGATCAATGATTTTTTGCTTACTTTCTGTAAGTAACACAGACCTCAGTGCTTTCTTGACAATATAATTGTAACGAGGGGCCGGGTCTCTACCCATCTTAATTACAAGCTTATCATTCGGCTCCTTAAGTGGGCTTTTAACACTGGGGAGAGACACCTGTTATTGTAAATTCGTTTTTTTACCAGTTTTTGGGAACTACAAAGAATAATTGGCATGGCTTCATTTTGTATGCTTTCAATTTTTTCATGTTTCTTTTGGAGTAAGTGCACAAGACTGGCGCGGCTTAGTCTGTGACGGAGCGCACATAGGCTGTGTACAGTATTTTAAATACGACAATAGAAGCCCCATATCCAATCCTGGTCATGACTTTAAGTGACCCTGAGATTACTTTTATGAGTCCTTATAAGTGAGCGAGTGCCTCTTTCTCTCCTATGTTACAGCTTACGTGATTCAAAGGTCCTGATAGTGCTCAACCCACTTAAGTGTTTCACCATAAACTTACATTTGTTCGTTGTCTTCACTCTGTAGAAGACTAACATTCTCATGTAGAAGAGCGCCTGTGTACAGTGTACTGTGTACTGTGTACTCCTTCCCATCGCTGGTCGCTTTAAGATGCTTGAGGCATTTGGGAGTGCTTTCAATCCTCTGCAATTGCAACTGTCTTAAGTGAAGCCAAGATACCTTCTCCGCTGGGCTTTTGAGACCAGGCGGCATGAAGGCGTTCATGTAGAGGATTGCATAAGCCTTCGTGCACTTGAGAAGAGCGCTTTTAATAGCGTGAAACGCCTTTCTCGTTGCCCAAAGCGTTTTGGCTCTAAGAGAGAGATTCCTCAAGCTCGGAGCGTCATCATATGCGAGTGATATTTCCCGCTCCTCGTCGGCTCTTTATCAGATACGAGTGACAGTTCCGTAAGAGATGTTGTAGGTTACTTTCTACTGGCGCTCTGATGGGTTCAAGTTTGGCCTTTCTCCTGATTGGCTGTGCCCGCTTCTTCTGAGGCATTATGATTGTCATGTGGATTATTTTCAAATGTTTGCAGCCTGTTTTTAATCCAAGTAATTGTATTGAATTCTAGTTTTTTTCCCCTAATTTTCCTTAGAGTACCTTGTTGTCTGTGGGTTTTCCCTTATTTTGAGCCAGAGGTTTTAAGCATGTTAGCAGGTACTTCGGGGTACCTCTCGTACCCCAGAGTACTTCGTGTACCGTAGAGTACCTCGCGTACTGTAGGGCACCTCGCGTATCGTAGAGCACCTCGTGTACCGTAGAGTACCTCACGTACCGTAGAGCACCTCGCATACCGTAGAGTACCTCACGTACCATAGAGTACCTCGAGTACCTTAAGTACCGACAACATCTTCAACCAACCTCACGTAGAAAGTCAACTTAGCTAACAAACCGGGTGACAATCTGAGATCTCTTAGCGTGACCCGCCGTGACCCACATAACTCAGCCTCCTGAAATAACTGGTACTGATAGTAACTAATTGACCCTTTGAGGACAACCTATTGGGATGGGCTGAGTCAGGTTTGGTTTTACTTTACTTTGAGTCCCCCTTCAGTTCTTGGGGGCCCCTGTCTCTAAACATTCAATTCACAGGTTTGCAGGTTCGCGAACTCCTTTGCGTTCTCTCAGGCATTAAATTTGATCCAAAGATGAATTCCGCCTCATCCACTTAGACGAAAATGTGTATGGTTAGGTTAGGTTATCATTCTTAAATACACGGCCTAGTTTGTGGATGAAAATAATCACCGCCCCCATCACCCAGAAATAGAAAAATCACCATCTCTCCTGCACAAAAAAACATATTTTCTGTACTTTTGTATTGATATAAGCCTATCAGCCTATAGGGGAGCCGGTCGGCCGAGCGGACAGCACGCGGGACTTGTGATCCTGTGGTCCTGGGTTCGATCCCAGGCGCCGGCGAGAAACAATGGGCAGAGTTTCTTTCACCCTATGCCCCTGTTACCTAGCAGTAAAATAGGTACCTGGGTGTTAGTCAGCTGTCACGGGCTTCTTCCTGGGGGTGGAGGCCTGGTCGAGGACCGGGCCGCGGGGACACTAAAAAGCCCCGAAATCATCTCAAGATAACCTCAAGATATATCACCATAATGTAAACATACCCCCCTCCCCCCATCACCATGGTATAAATATGACAAACAATGACGTTGGATGGAAGTCTTCGACTGAAGAGAAAATAAGAATCATTGTGTATTTTTGTGTGTATATGTACATTAGTTTTGTGTATGTGTGTACACGTGAATACTTTGTGTGTATATGTGTGTATATATGTTTACGTACGGCGGATCCTCCAAGTCTTCATCTCTTCAATCTACGTTATTGTGACTCGTCGTCTGAACGTGTAGAGAGGAGCTGGAACCAAATGTGGAGTGTAGGTATTGTCTATATATATTCTTGTGTTCTGCGCAACTCGCTATGTCGTGATCATATCTCCTCTTGAGTTTTCACTTCTCCAATGTATCTAGTTTCATCTCACTTGTCATCAAAGTGCAGATGTTCTCGTTGTCAGTCTCGGAGTGATGCCCCACACAGGTGTGTTTCCCATCTTAAGAGGTCGCCAGGTGTGTTCCCATCTTAGGAGGTCGCCAGGTGTGTTCCCATCTTACGAGGTCGCCAGGTGTGTTCCCATCTTAGGAGGTCGCCAGGTGTGTTCCCATCTTACGAGGTCGCCAGGTGTGTTCCCATCTTACGAGGTCGCCAGGTGTGTTCCCATCTTACGAGGTCGCCAGGTGTGTTCCCATCTTACGAGGTCGCCAGGTGTGTTCCCATCTTACGAGGTCGCCAGGTGTGTTCCCATCTTACGAGGTCGCCAGGTGTGTTCCCATCTTACGAGGTCGCCAGGTGTGTTCCCATCTTAGGAGGTCGCCAGGTGTGTTCCCATCTTACGAGGTCGCCAGGTGTGTTCCCATCTTACGAGGTCGCCAGGTGTGTTCCCATCTTAGGAGGTCGCCAGGTGTGTTCCCATCTTAGGAGGTCGCCAGGTGTGTTCCCATCTTACGAGGTCGCCAGGTGTGTTCCCATCTTAGGAGGTCGCCAGGTGTGTTCCCATCTTAGGAGGTCGCCAGGTGTGTTCCCATCTTAGGAGGTCGCCAGGTGTGTTCCCATCTTAGGAGGTCGCCAGGTGTGTTCCCATCTTAGGAGGTCGCCAGGTGTGTTCCCATCTTAGGAGGTCGCCAGGTGTGTTCCCATCTTAGGAGGTCGCCAGCAGTGTTGCCCTCGGGGGCTCTGAGACACTCCTTACCCTTTTACCTTTGTGTTGAAAAGATGTGACCTGGAGAAAGCATGGCCGGTTGTGACAGCCTCGGGCCCTCCTTCAGGGGCCCCCCGAGCGCTCTCTAGGGGCCCCATCATCCCCGCATCATCTCCACTCACACCACATTATGTCGTAAAGATGGTACCTTAAAAGCATGGCAGGAAGAGGAGGAAGGAGGGTGGTAAGGAAGGGGGTTGAGGGAAGGGTTGGGTTAGGAAGGAGGAGGAAGGAGGGTGGTAAGGAAGGGGGTTGAGGGAAGGGTTGGGTTAGGAAGGAGGAGGAAGGAGGGTGGTAAGGAAGGGGGTTGAGGGAAGGGTTGGGTTAGGAAGGAGGAGGAAGGAGGGTGGTAAGGAAGGGGGTTGAGGGAAGGGTTGGGTTAGGAAGGAGGAGGAGGATAACAGTACAGTGACTAAGGTATACAAATTAATACCACTTAGGAGGCGTTTGCTGGTGGCAAGGATACCTTGAGAGTATACTCAGCCTCCTGCTGGTCAGGCCAGCCTCTCAATCATCTGTTCCTCTCCGGCCTATCCCAATCCTCCTTCCCAATCCTCCCTCCCAATCCTCCTTCCCCCCATCCACTTCCCCCATTCACCTCCCTATTATCCAGTGGGGATCTTTCCTCTGTGTGTGAAACTATTGACGGAAGGAATTATTAAATTGCATTTCTCAGATCTGCATTGATGTTATTTTGTTTGTGAACATCCACCTTAATTTTGTGCTCGGCGTGGGTGACGGATGTGGGCTTTGCGATCGGCTTCGTTTGTTTGTCAGTCCGTTCTGTCTGCCACGAATACCAGGTAAGAGAGTTCCTTTATCTTAGGATTCGCCACAGAGCCTTTTGCCTCCGGTTTGACAATTGTGTTCAGGTTTCAATCACTGACTATAAATTTTAACTATATTGACCTATATTGTTACGGACTCGTCACTTTCGTCAGTGTGGAGAGTGGTAGTTTCAGCGCCATCTATGGGTCTGCACTCCAACTCCCCCTGATATTGGACGCTACGTAGATAACGCCATCTATTGGTGGTGGTGTGACAGCTCTGGTTGCAAATGGCTCTGGTTGCCTGCCTTGGTTACCAATTATATATTTTTTTTTTTTTGAGATATATACAAGAGTTGTTACATTCTTGTAGAGCCACTAGTACGCGTAGCGTTTCGGGCAGGTCCCTGGAATACGATCCCCGCCGCGAAGAATCGTTTTTTCATCCAAGTACACATTTTACTGTTGCGTTAAACAGAGGCTACAGTTAAGAAATTACGCCCAGTAAATCCTCCCCGGCCAGGATACGAACCCATGACATAGCGCTCGCGGATCGCCAGGCGAGTGTCTTACCATTACACCACGGAGACTGCTCGACGTGGATGACCTCTGGCGAGGTGGCGGATCAAGATCAACGTCACCGAGGTTGTGATACGAGCATAATGTCAACTCCCCAGTGAGTGTTACATCTTGGTTTCCCCAGTGTACCATCCATTTAACTGATGACGTTTCATGTCCACAGTGGTGACGTGTGGAGGTGGTCGTACTGATGAGGGCAGTTTACCTTGGACAGTTCACGTTCTTTCAACTTGGTCCTGGAAGACGACTAAGTAAGCCGCTGACGATCTGAAGCAGTTTGTTAACTGCTGATTACGTAGTTTTGAAAGACATCGGCGTACCCCGGGATTGGCTTAGGAGAGTAACGTACGACAGTGAGGTGCCTGTTGTGAAGTGTTGCTAGCTGGTCACTAGAGGCTTCTGCCCGGGGTTCGCTACCCCTGTACTGGTTGTCAGTGGCCCCGATCAGCGTGTGGCTGAGGTCCTCAGCCAGCGAGTGGCTGGAGAGTGATAGTGGGGGTATAGGCACCTCGTGATACTGTGTCGGTGGACTGGCCCACGTGAACGGTGAACTCTCCAGTGTTTCCCAGTACGAGTAGACGAGGTACTGCGCGGTGGACACACTGGGGTTGACAACACTGCATGTGAGCGCTTTTGGTGTCTTGAGTGAAAGTGACATCACTGTAAATAAGTGTAGAAATACTCTATTTTAATATATTTTATCGATTAAGGTAAATACATTGGTGAAGGAAAGTGTTTTGTTCATTTCCCCCCCCCCCCCTTTATTTATTCATGGCACTGTATAGCCAAATCTTGAAAACGTACTACTGACTTGGGGTCGGATACTACTAACATGGTTCATCCATCAAGCACCTGGTTACTGGTCCATAATGACCGTAACATATATATATATATTATATATATATTAGTATATTTTGGTAGCAGTCTTTCCTGTAGACATATATTATTAAATATGACCGAAAAAGTAAGATTAATAATTCTAACACGAATTTTCTCGAACTTTCGTACGTTTCTTTTCACTGTTGGTGGTAATTCAAAAATCAATTCTCCAAAATTCATTTTTATTTCTAGACTGACGCGACACTTGAGCGCGTTTCGTAAAACTTATTACATTTTCAAAGACTTTAGTTTACACATACACAACTGAATAGAACTTACACAACTTCGATTTGTTTATATCTACATTTGAGTGAGGTGGATGGGGTGAGGTGGTATTAATAGGGTATTAAATTCCTAAACACAAGACAGAACACGAAACAATGGGTATTGAATGGAAGTGATTGTAGAAAGCCTATTGGTCCATATTTCTTGATGCTTCTATATTGGAGCGGAGTCTTGAGGTGGGTAGAATATAGTTGTGCATTAATTGGCTGTTGATTGCTGGTGTTGACTTCTTGATGTGTAGTGCCTCGCAGACGTCAAGCCGCCTGCTATCGCTGTATCTATCGATGATTTCTGTGTTGTTTACTAGGATTTCTCTGGCGATGGTTTGGTTGTGGGAAGAGATTATATGTTCCTTAATGGAGCCCTGTTGCTTATGCATCGTTAAACGCCTAGAAAGAGATGTTGTTGTCTTGCCTATAAACTGGGTTTTTTGGAGCTTACAGTCCCCAAGAGGGCATTTGAAGGCATAGACGACGTTGGTCTCTTTTTAAAGCGTTCTGCTTTGTGTCTGGAGAGTTTCTCATGAGTAGGCTGGCCGTTTTTCTGGTTTTATAGTAAATCGTCAGTTGTATCCTCTGATTTTTGTCTGTAGGGATAACGTTTCTATTAACAATATCTTTCAGGACCCTTTCCTCCGTTTTATGAGCTGTGGAAAAGAAGTTCCTGTAAAATAGTCTAATAGGGGGTATAGGTGTTGTGTTAGTTGTCTCTTCAGAGGTTGCATGGCGTTTCACTTTCCTTCTTATGATGTCTTCGACGAAACCATTGGAGAAGTCGTTGTTGACTAGGACCTGCTTTACCCTACAGAGTTCTTCGTCGACTTGCTTCCATTCTGAGCTGTGGCTGAGAGCACGGTCGACATATGCGTTAACAATACTCCTCTTGTACCTGTCTGGGCAGTCGCTGTTGGCATTTAGGCACATTCCTATGTTCGTTTCCTTAGTGTAGACTGCAGTGTGGAAACCTCCACACTGGTAAGGCAGGTCCTAGTCATTTATATATACATATATATATATATATATATATATATATATATATATATATATATATATATATATATATATATATAAATATATATATATATATATATATGTCGTACCTAGTAGCCAGAACTCACTTTTTGGCCTACTATTCAAGGCCCGATTTGCCTAATAAGCCAAGTTTTCCTGAATTAATATATTTTTTCTAATTTTTTTCTTATGAAATGATAAAGCTACCCATTTCATTATGTATGAGGTCAATTTTTTGTTATTGGAGTTAAAATTAACGTAGATATACGACCGAACCTAACCAACCCTACCTAACCTAACCGAACCTATCTTTATAGGTTAGGTTTGGTTAGGTAGCCGAAAAAGTTAGGTTAGGTTAGGTTAGGTAGGTTAGGTAGTCGAAAAACAATTAATTCATGAAAACTTGGCTTATTAGGCAAATCGGGCCTTGCATAGTAGGCTGAGAAGTACGTTCTGGCTACTAGGTACGACATATATATATATATATATATATATATATATATATATATATATATATATATATATATATATATATATATATATATATATATATATATATATATATATATAAATCAAAAGACCATTGCCCCGATCAGAAGATTAAATACCCCTGGGTGTAAATTACTCATTTCCATGTAAATGTTGTACATAAAATGATGCAAATGGTTGAGAACAGCAATTTCCTTTACTGATGAACTCGTTTTGCAGGAGACGGAGGCGAGGCTCTCACGAGACCACTTGAGGGTATCGGTAAAATTGTCTGAGAGAATGGAGGTGTGTTCAGGATGGGGAGGGTTCGGTACGCCGGAGTTCCCCGTAGTATTTTGTAGGATATGACCTTCATACATCATACATTGGTAGGTGTAGGGGGGAAGGGGGTGGCCCTGCCTATGACTCCCCTACCCATGGCTACAGTTTCATTGCCTTCTTCATAGGCACTCAACCCACTACCACCCCTACCCACAATGCCTTCCTCCCCTTCCACTGTTTTCTTTCACACAAGTGGGTACTGAAAGAGACTACCTCTCTCTCTGTCTCTGTCTCTTTCTCTCTCTGTCTCTGTCTCTGTCTCTGTCTCTCTCTCTCATTCTCTCTCTCATTCTCTCTCTCTCTCTCTCTCTCTCTCTCTCTCTCTCTCTCTCTCTCTCTCTCTCTCTCTCTCTCTCTCTCTCTCTCTCTCATTCTCTCTCATTCTCTCTCTCTCTCTCTCTCTCTCTCTCTCATTCTCTCTCATTCTCTCTCTCTCTCTCTCATTCTCTCTCATTCTCTCTCTCTCATTCTCTCTCATTCTCTCTCTCTCTCTCTCTCTCTCTCTCTCTCTCTCTCTCTCTCTCTCTCTCTCTCTCTCTCTCTCTCTCTCTCTCTCATTCTCTCTCATTCTCTCTCTCTCTCTCTCTCATTCTCTCTCATTCTCTCTCTCTCTCTCTCATTCTCTCTCATTCTCTCTCTCTCTCTCATTCTCTCTCATTCTCTCTCATTCTCTCTCATTCTCTCTCTCTCTCATTCTCTCTCTCTCTCTCTCTCTCTCTCTCTCTCTCTCTCTCTCTCTCTCTCTCTCTCTCTCTCTCTCTCTCTCTCTCTCTCTCTCTCTCTCTCTCTCTCTTTCTCTCTCTCATCTTCCCCTTTCCCCTATTCCCCTCTCCCCTGCACTCAATGGCTTGAATAATTGACCAACAGTTCATTACGTCCGAAGCTGCAATTTTTTAGACCAGTTGATTATCAAGACGGAGCTCCGCCTCGCCATTATGTTCTTGGTGAAGATGATGTGTTCTTCTGCGTGTTCAGTGTTCCAGGTGCTCAGTGTGTTCAACTGGGGAGAACCTGGAAGGATGGTGTGTGTGTGTTAAAGTAGATGTGCTTGCGAGGGTTGAGCTTTGGCTCTTTGGTCCCGCCGCTCAACTGTCAGTCAACTGGTGTATAGATTCCTGAGCCTACTGGGCTCTATCATATCTACATTTAAGACTGTGTGTGGAGTCTGCCTCCACCACATCACTGCCTTATGCATTCCACCTGTTGTATATGTGTGTGTGTGTGTGTGTACTCACCTAGTTGTACATCACCCAGATGTAGTTGTACTAGACGTAGGTACTCACCTAGATGAGTTGTACATCAAATCAAATCTGTGTGTGTGTGTGTGTGTGTGTGTGTGTGTGTGTGTGTGTGTGTGTGTGTGTGTGTGTGTGTGTACTCACCTAGTTGTGCTTGCGGGGGTTGAGCTCTGGCTCTTTGGTCCCGCCTCTCAACTGTCAATCAACAGGTGTACAGGTTCCTGAGCCTATTGGGCTCTATCATATCTACACTTGAAACTGTGTATGGAGTCAGCCTCCACCACATTACTTCCTAATGCATTCCATTTGTCAACCACTCTGACACTAAAAAAGTTCTTTCTAATATCTCTGTGGCTCATTTGGGCACTCAGTTTCCACCTGTGTCCCCTAGTGCGTGTGCCCCTTGTGTTAAACAGCCTGTCTTTATCAACCCTGTCAATTCCCTTGAGGATCTTGAATGTGGTGATCATGTCCCCCCTAACTCTTCTGTCTTCCAACGAAGTGAGGTTTAATTCCCGTAGTCTCTCCTCGTAGCTCATACCTCTCAGCTCGGGTACTAGTCTGGTGGCAAACCTTTGAACCTTTTCCATTTTAGTCTTATGCTTGACTAGATATGGACTCCATGCTGGTGCCGCATACTCCAGGATTGGTCTGACATATGTGGTATATAATGTTCTGAAAGATTCCTTACACAAGTTTCTAAAGGCCGTTCTTATGTTAGCCAACCTGGCATATGCTGCTGCTGTTATCCTCTTGATGTGAGCATCAGGGGACAGGTCTGGCGTGATATCAACCCCCAGGTCTTTCTCTCTCTCGGACTCTTGAAGTATTTCATCTCCCAAGTGATACCTTGTATCTGGTCTCCTGCTTCCTACCCCTATCTTCATTACATTACATTTGCTTGGATTAAACTCTAACAGCCATTTGTTCGACCATTCCTGCAGCTTGTCCAGGTCTTCTTGAAGCCTCAAGCTGTCCTCCTCTGTCTTAATCCTTCTCATAATTTTGGCGTCGTCAGCAAACATTGAGAGGAATGAGTCTATACCCTCTGGGAGATCATTTACGTATATCAGAAACAGGATAGGTCCAAGTACAGAGCCCTGTGGGACTCCACTGGTGACTTCACGCCAGTCTGAGGTCTCACCCCTCACTGTAACTCTCTGCTTCCTATTGTTTAGGTACTCCCTTATCCACTGGAGCGCCCTACCAGTTACTCCTGCCTGTTTCTCTAGCTTATGCATCAACCTTTTATGGGGTACTGTGTCAAAGGCTTTCCGACAGTCCAAAAAAATGCAGTCCGCCCACCCTTCTCTTTCTTGTTTAATCTTTGTCACCTGATCGTAGAATTCTATCAATCCTGTAAGGCAAGATTTACCCTCCCTGAACCCATGTTGATGGGTTGTCACGAAGTCTCTTCTCTCCAGATGTGTTACTAGGTTTTTTTTCACAATCTTCTCCATCACTTTGCATGGTATACAAGTTAAGGACACTGGCCTGTAGTTCAGTGCCTCTTGTCTGTCACCCTTTTTGTATATTGGTACTACATTAGCAGTCTTCCATATTTCTGGTAGGTCCCCCGTTTCCAGTGACCTACTATACACTATAGAGAGTGGTAGGCAAAGTGCTCCTGCACACTCTTTCAATACCCATGGCGAGATTCCATCCGGCCCAACAGCTTTTCTCACATCCAGCTCCAATAGGTGCTTCTTGACCTCATCTCTTGTAATTTCGAACCTATCCAAGGTCACCTGGTTTGCTGCCACCTCTTCTAGCGCCGCGACATCTCCCTGTTCTATTGCAAAGACCTCCTGGAACCTTTTGTTGAGTTCTTCACACACCTCTTTGGCATTCTCTGTGTACCTGTCCTCGCCCACCCTAAGTTTCATCACCTGTTCCTTCACTGTTGTCTTCCTCCGTATGTGACTGTGTAGTAGCTTGGGTTCGGTCTTGGCTTTATTAGCTATATCATTTTCATACCTTTTCTCAGCTGCTCTTCTCACACTGATATACTCGTTCCTGGTTCTCTGGTATCTCTTTCTACTTTCTGGTGTTCTGTTATTACGGAAGTTCCTCCATGCCCTTTTGTTTTGCTCCTTTGCTTTCATACATTCCTTATTAAACCACGGATTCTTCCTTTGCTGCTCTGTTTTTTCCTGTCGGGCTGGGACAAACCTGCTTACAGCCTCCTGACATTTCTGGGTGACATAGTCCATCATGTCTTGTACGGACTTGGTTCCGAGTTCTGTGTCCCAATGTATATCCCATAGGAATTTATTCATTTCCTCATAGTTTCCCTTTCGGTACGCCAGCCCTTTGGTTCCCAGTTCTTTTTTGGGGGTGATAATTCCCAGCTCAACCAGGTACTCAAAGCTCAATACACTGTGATCACTCATTCCCAAGGGGGCTTCCAACTTAACTTCCCTTATATCCCACTCATTTAGGGTAAATATCAGATCAAGCAAGGCTGGTTCATCCCCTCCTCTCATTCTTGTCGGTCCCTTTGTGTGTGTGTGTGTGCGCTATAATTATTACCTGTCCTCCTCAAATTTTGTAAACAAGGATCACATTGGCATTATTTTTTGTTGTATATATCTGGCAATTCACTCGTTTTTCAGTAAGTTGTTGAAGATGGTCATAGAGTGGTAGTTTAGTACCCCCCTCGCTGCCACTTCCAGCACCCACGGTGAGGGCTCCAGCTTGGCAACAAGCCAGGTGTATCCAGAGCTCTTCCAGACACCATCTTAACTCTGGTGCTACTGTGACCTTCACTGCGGTCTTTCACTGGTCCACTGTGGGTTGTGGCTCCCGTGTAAACACTTCTTGGAATCATTAGTTTACCTTCACATACGCCACGTGTCATTGTTTACCCTTACGCTCTCACGTGTCATTGTTTACTTTTGCGCTCTCACGTGTCATTGTTTACTTTTACGCTCTCACGTGGCATTGTTTACCTTTACGTTCTCACGTGTCATTGTTTACCTTCACGTTCCCACGTGGCATTGTTTACCTTCACGTTCCCACGTGGCATTGTTTACTTTTACGTTCTCACGTGTCATTGTTTACCTTTACGTTCCCACGTGGCATTGTTTACTTTTACGTTCTCACGTGTCATTGTTTACCTTCACGTTCCCACGTGGCATTGTTTACTTTTACGTTCTCACGTGTCATTGTTTACCTTTACGTTCCCACGTGGCATTGTTTACCTTTATGCTCTCACGTGGCATTGTTTACCTTTACGTTCCCACGTGTCATTGTTTACTTTTACGTACCCACGTGGCATTGTTTACTTTCACATACCCTCGTGTCAGTGTTTACGACTGTCCTAACTCTCTCTCTCTCTCTCTCTCTCTCTGTCTCTCTCTCTCTCTCTCTCTCTCTCTCTCTCTCTCTCTCTGTCTCTCTCTCTCTCTCTCTCTCTCTCTCTCTCTCTCTCTCTCTTTAGTTACGTGATTCTTCGTCTTCGGGAGGGACTCGATCCGGGCAGTGCCGGCCAAAAAGCTTTTTCCTTTACACTCTCTAATTCTTATGTCCAATTTTTCTTATGTCCAATGTTGTTTATGTATAAAATGCTAGTTCGTCTTGTGCCTTGGATGCTTGCAATGACATATTTCCATACTGCTCCTCTGTTGCAGCAGTTGCTACAAGATATACTGTTGCAAGAGGCTTGGGTTGTTTGCTCAACGTGTAGAAATTGTTGCTTCGCTTCCAGCAGAGTGAGAGGGCGACTTCCAGCAGAGTGAGAGGGCGACTTCCAGCAGAGTGAGAGGGCGACTTCCAGCAGAGTGAGAGGGCGACTTCCAGCAGAGTGAGAGGGCGACTTCCAGCAGAGTGAGAGGGCGACTTCCAGCAGAGTGAGAGGGCGACTTCCAGCAGAGTGAGAGGGCGACTTCCAGCAGAGTGAGAGGGCGACTTCCAGCAGAGTGAGAGGGCGACTTCCAGCAGAGTGAGAGGGCGACTTCCAGCAGAGTGAGAGGGCGACTTCCAGCAGAGTGAGAGGGCGACTTCCAGCAGAGTGAGAGGGCGACTTCCAGCATTTAAAGTTCGACAAATAAAAAGAAGGCTCGATTGTTTGTTTTGGGTATTTGTTTGTGTGTTGGCTATTTGCTCGGCTGGTGCAATTGCAACCCGAGAGTTCATCAAACAATATCATGCAACATGGACCGCATATATTGAGAGAGAGAAGCTATGTCACCTGAATGTCACATTGGAATGAAAAAGTAAAAAGAAAATACTAAATGAAAAATTCATTCCATTGTTGTTAGTTTCGGAGTGCGGCCGTGTACAGAAGTCACTCTGGCGGGGTCACACTCTGAAGTTCACTCTGGTGGAGTCACACTCTGAAGTTCACTCTGAAGTTCACTCTGGCGGGGTCACGCTCTGAAGTTCACTCTGACGGGGTCACACTCTGAAGTTCACTCTGGTGGAGTCACACTCTGAAGTTCACTCTGGCGGGATCACACTCTGAAGTTCACTCTGGCGGGGTCACACTCTGAAGTTCACTCTGGCGGGGTCACGCTCAAAAGTTCACTCTGGCGGGATCACACTCTGAAGTTCACTCTGGCGGGGTCACACTCTGAAGTTCACTCTGGCGGGGTCACACTCTGAAGTTCACTCTGGCGGGGTCACACTCTGAAGTTCACTCTGGCGGGGTCACGCTCTGAAGTTCACTCTGGCGGGGTCACACTCTGAAGTTCACTCTGGCGGGGTCACACTCTGAAGTTCACTCTGGCGGGGTCACACTCTGAAGTTCACTCTGGCGGGGTCACACTCTGAAGTTCACTCTGGCGGGGGCACACTCTGAAGTTCACTCTGGCGGGATCACACTCTGAAGTTCACTCTGGTGGGGTCACACTCTGAAGTTCACTCTGGCGGGGGCACACTCTGAAGTTCACTCTGGCGGGGTCACACTCTGAAGTTCACTCTGGCGGGGTCACGCTCTGAAGTTCACTCTGGCGGGGTCACACTCTGAAGTTCACTCTGGCGGGGTCACACTCTGAAGTTCACTCTGGCGGGGTCACACTCTGAAGTTCGCTCTGGCGGGGTCACACTCTGAAGTTCACTCTGGCGGGGGCACACTCTGAAGTTCACTCTGGCGGGGTCACACTCTGAAGTTCACTCTGGCGGGGTCACACTCTGAAGTTCACTCTGGCGGGGGCACACTCTGAAGTTCACTCTGGCGGGATCACACTCTGAAGTTCACTCTGGCGGGATCACACTCTGAAGTTCACTCTGGCGGGGTCACACTCTGAAGTTCACTCTGGTGGAGTCACACTCTGAAGTTCACTCTGAAGTTCACATTGGTTTTCACTCTGAATACCAATGTTCAACTGGTATTCAGTGTGAACATTTCATATATTTCCACTGTCAATCTTCTTTAGCATTTTGTATGTATCATTTCTCCCTTCTATTCCCTTTGTTGTAGCGTCGTCAGGGTCAGTTCTTTCAGTCTCTCTTCATACCCCCATCCCTCACAATTCTGGGACGAGTTTCGTGGCAAACTCCTAAACATTTTCCAGTTTCCTTATGTGTTTCTTAAGGTAGGGGCTCCATGATGGGGCGGCATACTCTGAGACTGGTCTCACGTAGGTAGTGTAAAGCGCTCTAAATTTCTTATTTAAGTTCCTGAATGATACGCTAACTGAGAGAGAGAGAAAGAGAGAGAGAGAGAGAGAGAGAGAGAGAGAGAGAGAGAGAGAGAGAGAGAGAGAGAGAGAGAGAGAGAGAGAGATCCGTAAAATTACTATTGTTCGCAAATAAATCTACAGGGTAGGAATGTAGGAACTAATCTACATGCTGCTAGGAAAGGACAGGTTATACTGAGACAGGTGAGCAGTGCCCCTGTCTCGGTATAACCTGTATGTGTGTTCTGTCACGCTGGGTACACCTCCCCTTCACTGTCTCCTGGAGGTCACACTCCACACTTTTCATTGAGCCGCGAGAAATGTGTGAGACTTTTAGAAGTTTATTACAGCAATATGAAACGCGCGTACGTGCACACACGCGCACACACACACAGGTGTATGAGCTACAAGGAGTGACTACGGGAATTAAACCTCACGTCACTGGGAGACAGAAGAGTTAGGGGGGACATGATCACCACGCACAAGATTCTCAGAGGAATTGATAGGGTAGATGAAGACAGGCTATTTAACACAAGGGACACACACACACTAGGGGACACAGGTGGAAATTGAGTGCCCAAATGAGCCATAGAGACGTTAGAAAGATTTTTTTCAGTGTCAGAGTGGTTGACAAATGAAATGCATTAGGCAGTGATGTGGTGGAGGCTGACTCCATACACAGTTTCAAATGTAGATATGATAGAGCCCAATAGGCTCAGGAATCTGTACACCTGTTGATTGGCAGTTGAGAGGCGGGACCAAAGAGCCAGAGCTCAACCCCCGCAAGCATAACTAGATGAGTACACACACACATACATCACTATTGGATGAAGCGAAGACAAATTCTTCAATGAGAAAAGCAGAAAGAGCAGGGGAGTGGAGCTGACCCCATGTCTGACACATTAACGGAATAACAACAGCTGCGTGTGTCAGACTGACCACAGCCTCCCTCCCTGAAGCCTTCACACACTTGCACAAAGAACCTTTCCCGCGAATTGTCCCACATTTTCTCTGGCATCAAATGAACCATTCTGAGCAATTCAGAACTCTTCCATCCTCCTCTCTTCTTTTTTTCCGCTCTCACTTCCCTCTCCTCTCTCCCTCCTTCCTCTTCTCTCCCTCTATCTTCCCATATTGGGTGCATACATCCACTGACATCTCATCCTCTTCTCTTGAAGTTAATCCACCGTTATTAGGACGGTGTAAATCACAACGTAAAAATTCCGGTGGTTTAGTTAAATTACAGCGTCGCAATATGAACGTTCCCTGGACCCATACCGCGCTCCCGTCTCGGCGGGTGAGGCGGGCTGCAGGCTTGGGTTCGAATGCTTCTAGTTTGCCCCAAAATTACTTCAGATTTGTCGACTGTCAGTGGGTGATCACAGGCCAGCACATCTGACTGTCTCACCCCCACCTCTCACTACCCCTCTCCCCTGGATCATCCAGCTCGCTCTCTCTCTCTCTTTTAACTAAGACTGGGGTCCATAAGGGCTGTCAGATGACGTACCTAGTGAAACTGCAAGCATGAGCTGTTATCGTTCCTCAGCTAAGTTGAAACTTCCTCCTAGAGGCCCATTTATTTAATGAGCTTCTTGGATGCATCAGTAGGATGCATATAAGTAGCTCTCTCTCTCTTTGTCTGTCTGTCGGTCTGTGTGACTCTCTCTCTCTCTCTCTCTCTCTCTCTCTCTCTCTCTCTCTCTCTCTCTCTCTCTCTCTCTCTCTCTCTCTCTCTCTCTCTCTCTCTCTCCCTATTGTAAAGTGGAGCAAACTTTGTTTTCCCCCAAACGTCTCTCGGCGTTGTGTGGGAATTTCTCGGCTCCCAAACTTTTGCCACTCGGCAAAATCGACTTTCTTGCCCAACTTCTTGATTTTTCTCGGTTTCCGAGTCTTCCGCGTCGAGTCTAAGGAGGGTTTGATGGTACGAGAATATCTCCCATTTTTTCTGAAGCTAAAACCTTTGTTATTGTCGTCTCGCTGTTGCTGTCTATTGCAGCTGCCGGGAGAGTTTGTCGCATTATTGTGGAATTCGTCCGCAGTCTCGGTCTGATGATGTTTCTCACGTATGTGAGACTCTCTCTTGGATGTGCAGCCCCTGGTATGGACCCCCCTTTCACTAGAAATAGGACAAGTTATGATTAGAAAACGTCCAGAGATACACGATTTATTACTGAACTAGATTTATTCCTCCAAGGAGTGCCGGACCAACCGGGCTGTGGTGGGTATGTGGGCCTGCGGGCCGCCCCAAGGAACAGCCTGGTGGACCAAACTCTCACAAGTCGAGCCTGGCCTCGGGCCGGGCTTGGGGAGTAGAAGAACTCCCAGAACCCCATCAACCAGGTATCAACCAGGTATCAACATCAAGGGTCGTTTCTGACCTCAAGGGCTTAAGCTACGAGGAAAGAGGAACAGGACCTTATCAAACTGCTATAGAAACTAGGGTAAAACTATAGAAACTGTTATCAGTTAACCACAGAGGGGTGGTTATGATAACTGGTTATAATGAGAGGTTATGATAACTGGTTATCTCTCCGGCTTGTACCTTTAGTAGCTATCTTGAGGTTATCTTGAGATGATTTCGGGGCTTTTTTTTTAGTGTCCCCGCGACCCGGTCCTCGACCAGGCCTCCACCCCCAGGAAGCAGCCCGTGACAGCTGACTAACTCCCAGGTACCTATTTTACTACTAGGTAACAGGGGCATAGGGTGAAAGAAACTCTGCCCAATGTTTCTCGCCGGCGCCTGGGATCGAACCCAGGACCACAGGATCACAAGTCCAGCGTGCTGTCTGCTCGGCCGACCGGCTCCCCTAGCTAGTTAGTGTTCTTCTGTGTGTTCATCTCTCACCTGGTGCCACGTGTAGGCACTCTGTCTCCCTCCCTTCCTTCTCTCTCTCTCCCTCCCTCCCTTCTCTCTCTCTCTCCACCACTTCTCTACCTCGCCTTTGTTTTCCTCATCCTCTTTGTTTCATCTCCTCCTTCCCAATCCCCGACTCTCTGATTCACCGGCTCTATAGGTAATCCATAAGACCGGGATTGTCAGAGACACAGGTTCGACCATGTCTTGTATTGATGAGTGGCGTGGGGGGGAGGGGGGAGCGGGGAGAGGGGGGGGTATTGTTGCTCGTGCATACAGCAAGATGTATCTCTGGATGTAGTTCGAGATTCAGATATTCAGATGCTGTGGTTCGAGATTCAGATATTCAGATGCTGTGGTTCAAGATTCAGATATTCAGATGCTGTGGGTTCAAGATTCTGATATTCAGATGCTGTGGTTCAAGCATCTGTTCTTAATATTCGTCTATTGACTTTCATTAGTTCAATGCACTGATTTTTCACTAGTTTTTCTTATATTTGCATTGAAAACTGTGAATCGAATTGACTTTGACAACTTCGTCACCTAGTCTGCTCCACTTATTGACGACTCCGAGATGGAGAAAGTTCTTTCAATCTCTGTGACTCATCTATGTTTTCAAGTGGCAATTATGTCTTATCGGCGTGCTGCTCCTCTGAACATTGTTTCGTTATCTGCTGTGTCAGTCTCTCATTATCATGTCTGCCCTACTCCTTCTTCCAGCATAGTGAAGATTCAGTTGCCTCAGTCATATTTATATATAGCTCAGTCCCCTTAGCTCCGGAACGAGCCTTGTTGCATATTTTGGGACTTTTTTGTGTTGTTTTAGAAGGTATCCATGCCTGGACAGCATACTCAACAATGGGTCTCTCAGAGGATGCATACAGTGCTCGGAATGGATCTTCGTCTAGCGAAGAATGGATTCTTCGTCTAGAGGAGCCGGTCGGCCGGGGCGGACAGCACGCTAGACTTGTGATCTTGTGGTCCTGGGTTCGATCCCAGGCGCCGGCGAGAAACAATAGGCAGAGTTTCTTTCACACTATGCCCCTGTTACCTAGCAGTAAAATAGGTACCTGGGTGTTAGTCAGCTGTCACGGGCTGCTTCCTGGGGGTGGAGGCCTGGTCGAGGACCGGGCCGCGGGGACACAAAAAAAAAAAGCCCCGAAATCATCTCAAGATAACCTCAAGATAAGATAGCTTCATGAAGGATAACGGGACGTTTAATAGTATGGTATATGCTGCCCTCGTTATCCTGCTGATGTGTGCCTCTGGTGTGAGAGCTCAGTTATGTCCATTCCTCAGTGTTTCTTTTAGCAGTTGGAAGTTGCCTTCCGTTCATCGTATAATATATTTGAAACCTTCTTGCTCCAATTCCTGTTTTCATAACTTTGCATGTGTCTGGGTTTAAGTCGAGTAACCATTTCTCATATTATCTATGAAGATTGTCTGGTTCATCTTGCAGTCCCTTAGTTCTGATTCGCCTCGTTGACTTAGTATCATCAACAAACATTGATAAGAAAGAACATACTTCCTAAGTTAAATTGTTTAGAGATAGTAGGAACAGGATGGGCCCTGGTACCGACCCCTGAGGTACTCCACTCTTTATTTTGTTCGGTTCCTATATCTCTCCTCTGACTCTCTGGCTTCTTCCTGGAAGGTACTCCTTCATCCCTTTAGTTCTCATCTAGATACAACAGCCTGTTGTTTCTAGTATGCGTAGAGACGATGTGAGGAACAGTGTCAAAGGCTTTCTGGTAATCCAGGAATATGCAGGCTCTTGAACCCATGTTCCCAGCAACCCGTGAAGGATCTCGGATCACCTCGCATTATGTCATAAAAATTGGTTGGAAGTTTTATTGATTTCTTTCGCAAATTTATTGTTCTCTGTGTGGCTTCCCTTTTTTTGTGGCGCCAGATTGTTACAGACATCTTCCTCCTCATGTGGATATATATATATATATATATATATATATATATATATATATATATATATATATATATATATATATATATAATTTATATATATATATATATAATAGTTTAAGCTGATCCTTGACTTTGGAGGCTATATCATTCTCATACTGCTTCTCTCTACTGCTCTCCGAATTCCTGTGTATTTATCTCTCTCTCTCTCTCTCTCTCTCTCTCTCTCGGACATATGTTGTGGTCCTTTTATACTCTTACTCTTTTATTTCAGTGTTTGTACTCACCTAGTTGTATTCATCTAGTGCTTGCGAGGGTTGAGCTCTGCTTTTTCGGCCCGCCTCTCAACTGTCATTATTAAACTGTTACTAACTACTAATTTTTTCACACACACACGCACGCACGCACTCACGGGTGGTCTTCAGTACGGGTGGGACACGAACAAGGGGACACAGGTGGCTACTTAGTTCCCAAATGAGCCACAGAGACATTAGAAAGAATTTTTTCAGTGTCAGAGTAATTAGTAAATGGAATGCATTAGGAAGTGATGTGGTGGAGGCTGACTTCATACACAGTTTCAAATGTAGATATGATAGAGCCCAGTAGGCTCAGGAATCTGTACACCAGTTGATTGACGGTTGAGAGGCGAGACCAAAGAGCCAGAGCTCAACCCTCGCAAGCACAACTAGGTGAGTACACACACACACAGGAAGCAGCCCGTAGGTGCTGTATAGAAACTGCCCATTTGTTTTTCCGGCGGTGCTGGGGATCGAACCCCGGTCCCTAGGTTCACGAATCTAGATCGCTGTCCACTCAGCCACCACCCACGGCTGTGTGTGTGTGTGTGAGCGGGAGGTTAATGGATACTCCTGTACATAGACTGGGTGAGCAGTGGCTTGTTGCTAGGCATGGCTGAGTGGTCCAGTCTCAGCACTCCCAGGGGGAGCTGGGAGCTGCCCGTCAGGCTGGGTTCCTCTCCTAACCTACGGGCTCACCATAGCCCGTGCTACTTGGAACGTTTTGTTCCAGGTAGCGAATCTACAACAACTCTCATGTACTCTATTACCTCCTCTATATAACACAAATTCTAGAGGTGATATATAATTTGTTTTGTTTTATCACTCCTTTCTATTTCTCTCTCTCTCTCTCTCTCTCTCTCTCTCTCTCTCTCTCTCTCTCTCTCTCTCTCTCTCTCTCTCTCTCTCTCTCTCTCTCTCTCACCTTGGCATTGGACCGGCTGTCGTGTCCACTGCCAAAGGAACAGTTGCACACATTAAAGTCATGAAGGAGTTATAAATCCCAGAAATGTCTTATATATTCCTATCCTTGCCACCAGGCGCGTCTCTCTGCCTTCTCAGTGTATTGTTGTTGATAATACATTCCTTGCTAATTGCAAGATTACGCTTGCAAATTGATAAGATCATTTGCTTCTGTGTGTGTGTGAGTGTGAGTGTGAGTGTGTGTGTGTGTGTGGTGAAGGGGGGGGGGGGGTGAGTGTGGTATTACCCTGATATGTTGGCTGTAGTTGGCTGTAGTTGGCTGTATTCTGCAGCTACAGCTGACTCTTAACTACTTCCTCTCCCTCAACGAGGATGATGACAGCTTCGGCGAAACGCATCTTTTTGTGTGTGTAGCTCTGTGTAGTGTATTACTACCTGATGTATTTAAGAATCTATTGTATAAACCACGTCATTAGCTGCTGTTGGATTATGCAGATATATTGTGTAAGGACTTTGATGATTTGACATATTGTAAAATATAAAAATGTGAACTCGAATTCTACTGGTCTGCGTGTCCCCCGGCGGCTCTCTTGACAGTGGTGGTGCGTTGTGTGAAATGGAAAATGCTTTGTCCAGTATTGTACGTGTATGGTGTAGGTTTGAGGTGATGGTGTGGTGGTGGTGGTGTGGTGTGGGGGTAGTGTTGTAGTGGTTATCTTCAGGTTATCTTGAGATGATTTCGGGGCTTTAGTGTCCCCGCGGCCCGGTCCTCGACCAGGCCTCCACCCCCAGGAAACAGCCCGTGACCGCTGACTAACACCCAGGTACCTATTTTACTGCTAGGTAACAGGGGGCATAGGGTGAAAGAAACTCTGCCCATTGTTTCTCGCCGGCGCCTGGGATCGAACCCAGGACCACAGGATCACAAGCCAAGCGTGCTGTCCGCTCGGCCGACCGACTCGATGGTGTAGTGTGTGAAGGTGGTGACGATTTTATATGGTAGTGTGGTGGTTGTGTGTGGTGGTGTTGTGAAGTTGGGAGGGATAGTGTTGTAGTGGTGTTGTGATAAGGGGGGTATGTAGTGTTGTGGTGGTGTAGTGCGAAGATTGTTACTGAATGGTGGTGTTATATATGGGTGTAGTGTTGTAATGGCGTTGTCGTGGTATGGAGTGGTGGTGTGATGGTGTAGTGGCGGCGTGTGGGTGTCATATCACTGTAGTGTGGCGCCGCTTTCTCACTGTAGAGTGAGCAATGCGTTCCTCCATGTGTGTTCTGTTTTAAGTTCGTATTGATTGTTCACAATCTGATGCTGTCATCGGATTGGCGCCATCATTCCTGAGTTTAGGCTCGGTGGTGGTCTCCATAGGCCTATCACACCCTCTATCCTTACTGCTGTGCTCTCTACTATCTTCCTCTGCCAAGATTGTTCTCAAAACCTGAGAAGTTTTAACACGATCCAATCCCCTTGTTTGTGGGATTTTAAGGTGTGGTTTTAGCTGGGTGAGGTGGATGGACATCCAGTTGGTGTCTGCCGGTGTTACTGACTGGTAATGTGGCTGAGACTGGAGAGCTGATGTGCGTGGGGAGAGAATCCTTCACAGTTGCTTGATCACCTGAAGGAGTTCCCTGCTGTTTGGTGATTCCTCGGTCTCACGGGGACCGTGGAATATTGTTGACGATAGTTGCTTTGTGTTCTTGGTGTTTGGGTTCGAGTCTCTTCTGGGGTGTGGAGTTTTCAGTCTCTTATATGCTTGGGGACCATTCAAGCTTGTTCGCTTATATATATATATATATATATATATATATATATATATATATATATATATATATATATACATATATATATATATATATATATATATATATATATATATATATATATATATATATATATATATATTAGTATATTTTGGTAGCAGTCTTTCCTGTAGACATATATTATTAAATATGACCGAAAAAGTAAGATTAATAATTCTAACACGAATTTTCTCAATCTTTCGTACATTACGCTTCACTGTTGGAGGTAAATCAAAAATCACTTCTCCAACATTCATTTTTATTTCTAGTCTGACGCGACACGGGCGCGTTTCGTAAAACTTATTACATTTTCAAAGACTTCACAAATACACAACTGATTTAGAACGTATCTCTGATTTTATATCTACATTTGAGTGAGGTGGGAAGGGTGATGTGGCATTAACACAAGACAGAACAGGAGGGGATATTAATAGGGTATTAAAAGTATCAACACAAGACAGAACAGAAACAATGGGTATTGAATAGAAGTGTTTGTAGAAAGCCTATTGGTCCATATTTCTTGATGCTTCTATATTGGAGCGGAGTCTTGAGGTGGGTAGAATATAGTTGTGTATTCTATATATTCACAACTATATTCTACCCACCTCAAGACTCCGCTCCAATATAGAAGCATCAAGAAATATGGACCAATAGGCTTTCTACAAACACTTCTATTCAATACCCATTGTTTCTGTTCTGTCTTGTGTTGATACTTTTAATACCCTATTAATATCCCCTCCTGTTCTGTCTTGTGTTAATGCCACATCACCCTTCCCACCTCACTCAAATGTAGATATAAAATCAGAGATACGTTCTAAATCAGTTGTGTATTTGTGAAGTCTTTGAAAATGTAATAAGTTTTACGAAACGCGCCCGTGTCGCGTCAGACTAGAAATAAAAATGAATTTTGGAGAAGTGATTTTTGATTTACCTCCAACAGTGAAGCGTAATGTACGAAAGATTGAGAAAATTCGTGTTAGAATTATTAATCTTACTTTTTCGGTCATATTTAATAATATATATATATATATATATATATATATAATATATATATATATATATATATATATATATATATATATATATATATATATAAAATTGGTCCATGCGAGATAGTTGGTATTTATATCCTCTCAAACACATTCACATGTCTAAACCACACTTGAAACAATACAGTGATCCCACCACCACTATTACGCAACAAGTATGTTTGTTCGATAAAATACCAACCTTATTTCTAAACCAGTATTTACCCAGGGCTTCCTTAAATCTAAATTTATCCAGTTTATATCCATAGTTTTGGGTTTTATTTTGTGTTCATATTTTTTAAGTCTTATTTATATCCTCTTAATTTCCGTGAAACATGTTATGGTGAGAAGTTAGGCTTGGCCCCGGACCCCGGCTTGGGGAGTAGAAGAACTCTCACAACCCTATCCAGGTACAATCCAGGTACAAGTTGATTCTCAGTATTTCTCAGTTAGTATAGAATGGCTTGGTTAATCCTGTGGAAATTCATGGCTATTGCTAGCCTAATGCGAATAACTTTTTTCCATATCTGACAATAATTAAACTCGGCTGCCAATGTTTGGTCAAGATATATATATTTATTTAATTATGCAAGAGTTCTTACATTCTTGTACAAACACTAAGACGTGAACAAGACACGAACAAGGGGACACAGGTGGAAACTTAGTACCCAGATGAGCCACAGAGACGTTAGAAAGAATTTTTTCAGTGTCAGATTAGTTAATAAATGGAATGCACTAGGAAGTGATGTGGTGGAGGCTGACTCCATACACAGTTTCAAATGTAGGTATGATAGAGCCCAGTAGGCTCAGGAATCTGTACACCAGTTGATTGACAGTTGAGAGGCGGGACCAAAGAGCCAAAGCTCAACCCCCGCAAGCACAATTAGGTGAGTACTAAGACGTGAAGCGTTTTGGGCAAGTTCTTAATGCTAGTTTTCGACCCTGCCAAATCGTTTAACAACCAGGTATCCATTTTACTGTAGGGTGAACAGAGGCTATAGTTAAGGATTGGCACCAGGTCAATCCTCCCCGGCCAGGATTCGAACCCAGGACAAAGCGCTCGCGATACGCAAAGCGAATGTCATACCACTATACCACAGGGACTGCCTAAGTCCCCGTGAACTTAGTCCCTCTCCCCCATATCTGCCTAAGTCCCCATAACTGCCTAAGTCCATCATATCTCCCTAAGTCCCCCCATATCTGCCTAAGTCCCCCATATCTCCCTAAGTCCCCCATATCTCCCTAAGTCCCCAGATATCTGCCTAAATCCCCATATCTGCCTAAGTCCCCCCATATCTGCCTAAGTCCCCCATATCTCCCTAAGTCCCCCATATCTCCCTAAGTCCCCCATATCTCCCTAAGTCCCCAGATATCTGCCTAAATCCCCATATCTGCCTAAGACCCCAGATATCTGCCTAAGTCCCCCCATATCTGCCTAAGTCCCCCCATATCTCCCTAAGTCCCCATATCTCCCTAAGTCCCCCATATCTGCTTAAGACCCCAGATATCTGCCTAAGACCCCAGATATCTGCCTAAGACCCCCAGATATCTGCCTAAGATATGGATTAAATATGTAAATATGTATTAATCATTACGTGTAGTTGAGATTTTATTTAACTGAAACTCAAACATTCCAAGAGACTCGAGGTTGGGAAAGGAAAACAGGAAGAGGAAGCCGGCCAAGCGGACGAACGCATTCACATTTTTATCTTTGCATTTTAGCGAGACTCAAGACATTGGGGAAGATGGAGAGAAATGTGAGAGAATTATTCTGATGGAGGAACTCATTCTTGAGCGATGTAGTAATGTGTTTTTTAATGGGCAGTGGTAAGGGAAGTGTGTGTGTGGGGGTGCGGGTGTGTGGGGGGGTGGGTGGGTGGGTGTGGGTAAGTGGGTGGGTGTGGGTAAGTGGGTGTGTGTGGGTAAGTGGGTGTGTGTGTGTGTGTGTGTGGGTGGGTGGGTGGGTGGGTGTGTGTGTGTGTGTGTGTGTGGGTGTACTCAACTAGTTCTCCTCACCTAATTGTGCTTGCGGGGGGGTTGAGCTCTGGCTGTTTAGGCCCGCCTCTCAACCGTCAATCAACAGGTGTACAGATTCCTGAGCCTACTGGGCTCTATCATATCTACATTTGAGAGCCGAGCTTCGGGAAGATGATGATGAATCATTGTTGTTACTGATATGCGGGTTTTCAGAGTTTCTCGTTGCTGCTTCCAGTCGGGGTAACTCTCACGGGCTCACCATAGCCCGTGCTACTTGGAACTTTTTGTTCCGGATAGCGAATCTTCAACAACAACGGGTAACTCTCAGTGGGTCTGTATACCTGGCAACAGCTAAAGATCTCCTTGATTATGTATAGGGGTTAATTCCTGTGATTGAGGCTGTTCTGCCTCTGAAATGAATGGCTGCCCAATTGGTGTTACTGCTCTCCTGTCTTGGGTCTCATGTCGTTTAGTGGTGGTTTATATAGGCTTGTCATTGCTACTATTATCCTGGGCCATCCCATTGTTATGATGCCTGTTACATATAGTCATTGAATCATAGACAGCTTGTGATTATTGTCTTTGTCAATCTCCAGATTAGCCTAGTTACTCCTCTGCTCCCGTTACGGCTCGCTACTTTCTACTACATGGTTGTAATGGAGGGAACACTGATTTTATGTTTCCCGACAGTTTTGTTTCTGTGAGTGCAAGTACATCTAGTTTCTTGTCATTTTTCGATTCCCCATCAGTTTTTTTCCTCCGTATTTTTTTCTCCACATTTTTATACATGACTTTCTTCTATATGTTAGCACCTCCGATTTTCCATGTCCAGAACTTTCTGAAGCTTTTCTTTGCATCCAGCTTTCTCCTTTGCTTTATTTGTTCACACATATTTTCCCTTGCCTCTTCCCTAAGTCTGTTCCGTTCTCGCTCAAATTCCCTCCTTCTCCTTTCATTTTGATTTTTACCTCTATTCATTTTCTAGTTTTGTTCATCACTTTCCCAGTTAGCTTTTATGTCTTTCCCCTCTCACTTTGTTCTTATTTATTCCTCTTCTTCATGTTCTTCATTTCTTTCTCCACCCTGTCTCTCTGTCTATCTGTCTGTCTCTTTCTCTCTCTCTCTCTCTCTCTCTCTCTCTCTCTCTCTCTCTCTCTCTCTCTCTCTCTCTCTCTCTCTCTCTCTCTCTCTCTCTCTCTCTCTTCTCCATCATGCTCCTTTCCCTCTTCTCATTCTTCCCCATCTGTCCTATCCTTTTGTCTCGCTCTCCTTCCTACATTCATATCCTGCCACCTTCTTTCTCAGCATTCCTCCTTATCTCCTTTTTTCCTTTTCTTTCTCACTTCTCCCTACATTTCATTCGTACTTTCATACTTCATGTGTTATTTTTCCTGGAGCTCCTGCCTCCCTCTCTCCCTCCAACTCCTCAAACTCTCCCTCTCTCTATATCACTCTCACCGGGACTCTCCCTCTCCCTCCGGGGCTCTATCCTGCGCTCCACTCTCCTTCATGTGCTGTGGGATATTTACTGTGGCAAGCCGCCCATCACAGCATCTCTGTGGTATCTCTTCCAGCCAGAGCTCAGCCAAGAGCGATGGGAGGGAGGCAGGGAGATGGGCTGGTGGGAGGGAGGCAGGCACTGAGGGAGGGTGAGAAGAAGGTAGGCAGTGAAGCAGGTAATAGCTGAGAGAGAGAGAGAGAGAGAGAGAGAGAAAGAGAGAGAGAGAGAGAGAGAGAGAGAGAGAGAGAGAGAAGATGCACTGTTCATCTTCCTCTCATTGTCAGACCCTCGCAGGAATGTACGTAACTGGCCTTGATAATTACTCGGTAACAGTTCTGTTTCGTGACGCCTTTCCTGTTGAAACTGGCGCTTGTTACTGACTCTTGATCAATTACTGCTCTCGCCTGACGCCTCACTTCTATGTTGATCATTAGCTAATGGCCGTTTGCAGAGGCAGACAGGTGCGTGAGTTGTCTTCACTTGTTTAGTGGGGCTTATGGATTATATTAATTTCTCTTGTTGAATAACGGCTGTCTGTGAATTGTCTCTTATCACACATAAGAGCAGGTTTATATGTGTTACGACCAAGAGACAAGTCAACCACCCCCCCCCCACAACCAACCTGGTTGATACCTGGTTGATACCTGGTTGATGGGGTTCTGGGAGTTCGTCTACTCCCCAAGCCCGGCCCGAGGCCAGGCTCGACTTGTGAGAGTTTGGTCCACCAGGCTGTTGCTTGGAGCGGCCCGCAGGCCCACATACCCACCACAGCCCGGTTGGTCCGGCACTCCTTGGAGGAGTCCAACCAAACCCAACCCAACCAAACAATCAACTACACAACCAACAACCACCTGCTACCTTTAATTTAGTAGACCAATCAAATATCACCGAAGCACCACAACACTAACTCGCGAAAATAATCTTTCCTAAAAAGAGGAGAAAAAACGAGCTTTTCAACAATAGATACTTTTGTACAAGAAAAATATATAAATAAAAGCTGGAAATATGAAGCACACCTCCGAGCACAACAAGAAAATGATCATCCTGCTTCGTCTTCCTCTGGAACGTCCTGAGGCATCTTCAAGACGACAGTTCATCACTACGAGAATTTCAAGAAAGTCTAAACAGAACCAACTGAGAAGAGCGTCTCGCCTACCAACATAGACTGAAGACTGAGGCACTAATGAACACATTTGGTTTGTGTCTCGGAGAGGCTGCAGGGTCCTGTTTTCAATTCTTTTGACCATGTCGTAGCTCAGTCGATTAAGGCAGCGTCTGGGATGCTCCCGGACGTAGGTTTGAATCCTCGTCACGGCCCTTGTGGATTTGTTCATTTGATGCATTTTGTGATTTCTGTGTGTGCTGGGGCACTAATATATCCCTCTGTCCAAACACCTCATGGGAGGGTAGAGCTCATTGACGATACTACACAGGAAAGACATCTTTTAATCCTGTCGATTTTTAAACGTGTCTAGTGCTACGCAAGCAGGAAGCCACGCGCTTGAGTCTGGCGAGTCATCTTACAAAATATTAGCTCGAGGAAGTACTTCATCTGTGGGTATATTAAGTGTGTGTCAGAGTGTTTGGCAGGCTGTGGGGTGGGAACACGGTAGGGCTACACTATGTACGTGGGGCTACATCATGTACGTGGGGCTACATCATGTACGTGGGGCTACATCATGTACGTGGGGCTACATCATGTACGTGGGGCTACATCATGTACGTGGGGCTACACTATGTACGTGGGGCTACATCATGTACGTGGGGCTACATCATGTACGTGGGGCTAAATCATGTACGTGGGGCTACACTATGTACGTGGGACTACATCATGTACGTGGGGCTACATCATGTACGTGGGGCTACACTATGTACGTGGGGCTACATCATGTACGTGGGGCTACATCATGTACGTGGGGCTACATCATGTACGTGGGGCTACATCATGTACGTGGGGCTACACTATGTACGTGGGGCTACATCATGTACGTGGGGCTACATCATGTACGTGGGGCTAAATCATGTACGTGGGGCTACACTATGTACGTGGGACTACATCATGTACGTGGGGCTACATCATGTACGTGGGGCTACACTATGTACGTGGGACTACATCATGTACGTGGGGCTACATCATGTACGTGGGGCTACATCATGTACGTGGGGCTACCCTATGTACGTGGGGCTACATCATGTACGTGGGGCTACATCATGTACGTGGGGCTACATCATGTACGTGGGGCTACATCATGTACGTGGGGCTACACTATGTACGTGGGGCTACATCATGTACGTGGGGCTACATCATGTACGTGGGGCTACATCATGTACGTGGGGCTACATCATGTACGTGGGGCTACACTATGTACGTGGGGCTACATCATGTACGTGGGGCTACATCATGTACGTGGGGCTACATCATGTACGTGGGGCTACACTATGTACGTGGGGCTACATCATGTACGTGGGGCTACACTATGTACGTGGGGCTACATCATGTACGTGGGGCTACATCATGTACGTGGGGCTACATCATGTACGTGGGGCTACATCATGTACGTGGGGCTACACTATGTACGTGGGGCTACATCATGTACGTGGGGCTACATCATGTACGTGGGGCTACATCATGTACGTGGGGCTACACTATGTACGTGGGGCTACATCATGTACGTGGGGCTACACTATGTACGTGGGGCTACATCATGTACGTGGGGCTTCATCATGTACGTGGGGCTACATCATGTACGTGGGGCTACATCATGTACGTGGGGCTACATCATGTACGTGGGGCTTCATCATGTACGTGGGGCTACACTATGTACGTGGGGCTACATCATGTACGTGGGGCTACACCATGTACGTGGGGCTACATCATGTACGTGGGGCTACACCATGTACGTGGGGCTACATCATGTACGTGGGGCTACACTATGTGCGTGGGGCTTCATCATGTACGTGGGGCAACACCATGTACGTGGGGCTTCATGTACGTGGGGCTACACCATGTACGTGGGGCTACATCATGTACGTGGGGCTTCACCATGTACGTGGGGATTCATCATGTACGTGGGGCTACACCATGTACGTGGGGCTACACCATGTACGTGGGGTTTCATATACGTGGGGCTTCATCATGTACGTGGGGCTTCACCATGTACGTGGGGATTCATCATGTACGTGGGGCTACACCATGTACGTGGGGCTACACCATGTACGTGGGGTTTCATATACGTGGGGCTTCATCATGTACGTGGGGCTTCACCATGTACGTGGGGCTACATCATGTACGTGGGGCTACACCATGTACGTGGGGCTACACCATGTACGTGGGGCTACATCATGTGCGTGGGGCTTCATATACGTGGGGATTCATCATGTACGTGGGGCTACACCATGTACGTGGGGCTTCATCATGTACGTGGGGCTACACTATGTACGTGGGGCTACATCATGTACGTGGGGCTTCATCATGTACGTGGGGCTACATCATGTACGTGGGGCTTCATCATGTACGTGGGGCTACATCATGTACGTGGGGCTACACTATGTACGTGGGGCTACATCATGTACGTGGGGCTACACTATGTACGTGGGGCTACATCATGTACGTGGGGCTACATCATGTACGTGGGGCTACACTATGTACGTGGGGCTACACTATGCACGTGGGGCTACATCATGTACGTGGGGCTACATCATGTACGTGGGGCTTCATCATGTACGTGGGGCTTCATGTACGTGGGGCTTCATGTACGTGGGGCTACACCATGTACGTGGGGCTACATCATGTACGTGGGGCTACATCATGTACGTGGGGGATTCACTATGTACGTGGGGACACAATTTTATTGCAGGTGTTGTAGTTTCTGTTCTAAGCCAGAAACTGCAACACCTTCAATAAAATTATATTACAAATCAACTATGCACAGTGAACATAAAAAAAAAGAATAATGAAAGAAATATTCCGTAAAGGAATAAAAAAAATAACTCTTAACCAAAACGTAGACCTAATTATACTCTATAAAACAATTAAGACTACCGACCTCCTTATTAAAAACAGGCCGAAGCCGACGGAGAACCCTCTACAGCAGGTGTACATGTATACAACATGTCAAGCGTTGTATACATGTACACTTGCCCCCCACGAAGGATGTAACCTTCGATGTAAGTATACATGGGTATGACGTCGACCAAGCTGACGAGGCGTTTGACCTGTCATCTTCAATCCGGTGCCCCCAGGAATCACATGAGACAAGCCCATGACATCACCCTAACAAGAGAAATGTTGAATAAAAACACTTGTATAATAGACAAAACCCAAGATGTAAGACGATTACAAGTTCTTGAAGCAATCCACATAAGAATAGAACAACCTACCATGAATCACCCAATTTAAGGAACTATTCACTCTACCCACCATGAGAGTAAGCGTTCTCGCAAATTTAATAAGTCAATATTGACTTATTAAATATGTGCATAGGTGACATACTTAACATAATAGATACCCTTAAAATGATTCATAGAAAACACCGACCTTACCTAACCTTGTTAGTATGTTAAGATAAGCATCTTATAGCTTCGTAATTACAATTATTACCTAACCTATAATAGGTATAGGTTAAGTAATAATTGTAATTACGAAGCAATAAGATGCTTATCTTAAGATACTAACAAGGTTAGGTAAGGAAGGTGTTTTCTATGAATCTTTTTAAGGGTATCTATTATGTTTAGTATATCACCTATGCACGTTGTTAATAAGTCAATATTGACTTTACGAATTTGCGAGAACGGGTTGGAGTAAGAACAAGACTGGAACGTGAAGATGCCAACATAGAAGACACTGCCCAATATGCTACGCCCACTACCCCTGATTAATCTTTGTATGTGCTTCGTACCCTATTTTCGCCTTATTCTTCACACTTTTACCCCTTTCTCTTCACCAACTTGTATTTATCTACACTTAACCTCTCTAATGGTATAAATTCAATATGCCCTGTACTGTCCCATCACTTGAGAATGAACCATGTGGGTTCGAAACGTTGTGTAATTTTATAATAAGTGTAATATATTTTATGGTTATTCATTTCTCTTTCTAATTGGAACTCCTCTTCCAATTAATCGAAGATCCACTAGTCAGAGGGATAGAAGCCCAAAACAAGAAAATAATCAATATAGAATATCTTGAGGTTATCTTGAGATGATTTCGGGGCTTTTTAGTGTCCCCGCGGCCCGGTCCTCGACCAGGCCTCCACCCCCAGGAAGCAGCCCGTTACAGCTGACTAACACCCAGGTACCTATTTTACTGCTAGGTAACAGGGGCATAGGGTGAAGGAAACTCTGCCCATTGTTTCTCGCCGGCGCCTGGGATCGAACCCAGGACCACAGGATCACAAGTCCCGCGTGCTGTCCGCTCGGCCGACCGGCTCTTACCATGGTAAGAGATCAGAATTCATTTTCATCGGTCCATCACGTTATTAGGGAGAACGCGAGCTTCGTGTACACCAGAGTAAACTTGAATAAACTCACACGTCAAAGGTAACACAAACCAGGTGCCAAGTAATGCCAACTACGAGCCAACACACTTAGTGCCATCTCCAGATATTATGCCACCATAATATTTTTTTTCATTGAGGAAAGTACCGCCCACAGCAAGATTCATATTGGTAAAAATTCTAAGGTAAAAAGGCAGATGGACAGCAGCGAGATGGAAGAGTATAGGGAGGGAGGGAAGTAGGGAAGGAGGAAGGGAAGGAGGGAGGGAGGGAGAGAGGGAAGTAGGGTGGTCGGGGGGTAAGTAGGGTGGATGGGTGAGAGAAGTAGGCAGGGATATAAGTAGTGTGATATCAAGGGAAGTATGCACTGGGGAGGGGAATAGGGTGGAAGGGAGGGCAGGGTGAAGGGAGGGCAGGGTGAAGGGAGGGCAGGAGGGAGCTAGGCAGGGAGGGAGGGAGGGAATAGAGATAGGATAGTGTGATACAAAATAAACATTGTGAAGAGATAGTAAAGGAGGAGATAGTGAGAGAATAAAAGGTCAGAAAATAGCAAAAATAAGGATATTCCCAAGGATAAGGGAGTAAAGGAAAGATGGGAAGAGAGAGAGAGAGAGACCGTGAGAGAATCAGGGGAACAGGATAAGTCAGAAGAAGAGTTTGCTCATGAACGTAAAGGAACCAAAAGAAAATAAACATAAATAATGGAAGGTTTAGAACACTAGAACACTTAAGAACTAACCAGACACAAACAATACGTAGAGAGAGAGAGAGAACTAACCAGACACAAACAATACGTAGAGAGAGAGAGAGAACTAACCAGACACAAACAATACGTAGAGAGAGAGAGAGAACTAACCAGACACAAACAATACGTAGAGAGAGAGAGAGAACTAACCAGACACAAACAATACGTAGAGAGAGAGAGAGAACTAACCAGACACAAACAATACGTAGAGAGAGAGAGAGAACTAACCAGACACAAACAATACGTAGAGAGAGAGAGAGAACTAACCAGACACAAACAATACGTAGAGAGAGAGAGAGAACTAACCAGACACAAACAATACGTAGAGAGAGAGAGAGAGAACTAACCAGACACAAACAATACGTAGAGAGAGAGAGAGAGAACTAACCAGACACAAACAATACGTAGAGAGAGAGAGAGAACTAACCAGACACAAACAATACGTAGAGAGAGAGAGAGAGAACTAACCAGACACAAACAATACGTAGAGAGAGAGAGAGAACTAACCAGACACAAACAATACGTAGAGAGAGAGAGAGAGAGAACTAACCAGACACTAACAATACGTAGAGAGAGAGAGAGAGAACTAACCAGACACAAACAATACGTAGAGAGAGAGAGAGAACTAACCAGACACTAACAATACGTAGAGAGAGAGAGAGAGAACTAACCAGACACTAACAATACGTAGAGAGAGAGAGAGAGAACTAACCAGACACAAACAATACGCAGAGAGAGAGAGAGAACTAACGAGACACTAACAATACGTAGAGAGAGAGAGAGAGAACTAACCAGACACAAACAATACGCAGAGAGAGAGAGAGAGAACTAACCAGACACAAACAATACGCAGAGAGAGAGAGAGAACTAACCAGACACAAACAATACGTAGAGAGAGAGAGAGAACTAACGAGACACTAAGGAGCTTAATTACAAAGAACCTTCAAACAAGAACACTGTAAACAAAAAATGTTATTGGGGAAAACAATGAACTTTGGAAATTAACTCCATCTTAACGTGCAGGTTCCCTCCTTTCGCAAGTCTTAGAAACACACCTTTCCACACATCTTCCCCCCCCCCCCACACACTGTCACAGAGAGGTAAGGGGGGAGGGGGCGTGCACGAGAGGCACGGAAGGGGGGTGTGGGGGGTGTGGCGTGCACGAGAGGCACGGAAGGGGGGTGTGGGGGGTGTGGCGTGCACGAAAGGCACGGAAGGGGGGTGTGGGGGGTGTGGCGTGCACACAATGAATAAAGATGAAGGGGGAAAAAAGTAGTTTATATTTAGCAGGAATCTACGTCGTCGTCTCGAGCAGTACTGAACCGTTTTTGTTCTGTGTTCAAGGTGAACCACTTCACCACAAGATGGTACTTGGCCCGCTGTTGTGGTGGTGGTGGCTGGTGGCTGGGGGGGGTGGTGGTGGCTGGTGGCTGGGGGGGTGGTGGTGGTGTTGAAGATGTCGTACGACGCACCACCACGACGACGCACCACCACGACGACGCACCACCACGACGACGCACAACCACGACGACGCACCACCACGACGACGCACAACCACGACGACGCACCACCACGACACGTCCTCACAGCGTCATGTCAACACTACGGCAGATTTTCCTCGGACTTAAAATTGGTCTTTTTTGCGACGCCGATCATGAATTGTTGGCACTGTTGGCACTCTTGTTTACACCGGACCATTGTTGGCGCACAATGATCCTGTGTTTACAGGCGCCAATAGGAAGGTAATCAAACGCCGGCAGATGGGCAGTCTGATCGTTTGACTGGAAGATTGGCAACCTGATGGGATGACTGGTTGGTTAATATCCGTATGGAATGGCTGGTAGGTGATGTGAACGGCCAGCAAACATACGCACATACACGCACGCACCAGTTGATTGACAGTTGAAAGGCGGGACCAATTACAGAAACAAAGCTCAACCCCCCGCAAGCACAACTAGGTGAGTACCCACACACACACACACACACACACACACACACAGGAATGAATATGTTAGGATGAGAAGAGAGGCAGAAAGACAATACGAAAATGACATCGCAAGCAAGGCAAAGACTCAGCCTAAATTGCTGCATAGCCACATCAGGAGAAAAACAACAGTAAAGGAACAGGTTATGAAATTAAGGTTAGGGGCAGAAGGATTCACTACAAACGACAAGGAAGTGTGTGAGGAACTGAATAAGAAATTCCAGGAGGTCTTCACCTTGGAGCAAGGAGAAATCCCAGAGATAAGAGAGGGAATAGCTAACCAGGAACCACTGGAAGAGTTTGAGATTACCAGCGGGGAAGTAAGGAAGTGTTTACTAGAATTGGATGTGACAAAGGCTATAGGTCCAGATGGAATCTCCCCTTGGATACTAAAGGAAGGAGCAGAAGAACTGTGCCTCCCGCTCTCCATGGTGTATAACAAATCACTGGCAACAGGGGAACTGCCAGAAATTTGGAAAGCAGCTAACGTAGTCCCGATATACAAGAAAGGGGATAGACAGGAGGCACTGAATTACAGACCAGTGTCCCTAACCTGCATACCATGCAAGTTGATGGAGAAGATTGTGCGAAGAAAGCTAGTGGAACATCTGGAGCGAAAGAACTTTGTAACACAGCATCAACATGGATTCAGGGATGGCAGGTCCTGCCTCACAGGGTTACTTGAATTCTACGACCAGGCAACAAAAATAAGGCAAGAAAGAGAAGGGTGGGCAGACTGCATATTTTTGGATTGTCAGAAAGCCTTTGACACAGTGCCACACAAGAGGTTAGTGAAAAAACTGGAGATGCAGGCTGGAGTGAAAGGGAAGGTACTCCGTTGGATACAGGAGTACCTAAGTAACAGGAGACAACGAGTCAGTGTGAGGGGTGAGGTCTCAGATTGGCGAGACGTTACGAGTGGAGTACCGCAGGGGTCAGTCCTTGGACCTATACTGTTTCTGATATATGTAAATGATCTTCCAGAGGGTATAGAATCGTTTCTCTCAATGTTTGCCGATGATGCAAAAATTATGAGGAGGATTGAAACTGAGGACGATAGTAGGAGGCTACAAGATGACCTAGACAGACTGAGTGAATGGTCCAACAAATGGCTGTTGAAGTTCAACCCGAGTAAATGCAAAGTAATGAAACTAGGTGGTGGAAATAGGAGGCCAAACACAGGATACAGAATAGGAGATGAAGTACTTAATGAAACGAACAGAGAGAAAGATCTAGGAGTTGATATCACACCAAACCTGTCTCCTGAAGCCCACATAAAAAGAATAACGTCTGCGGCATATGCGAGGCTGGCTAACATCAGAACAGCGTTCAGGAACCTGTGTAAGGAATCATTCAGAATCTTGTACACCACATATGTAAGACCAATCCTGGAGTATGCGGCCCCAGCATGGAGCCCGTACCTTGTCAAGCACAAGACGAAGCTGGAAAAAGTCCAAAGGTATGCCACTAGACTAGTCCCAGAATTAAGAGGCATGAGTTACGAGGAAAGGCTGCGGGAAATGCACCTTACGACACTGGAAGACAGAAGAGTAAGGGGAGACATGATCACAACCTACAAAATCCTCAGAGGAATCGACCGGGTAAACAAAGATAAACTATTCAACACTGGTGGGACGCGAACAAGGGGACACAGGTGGAAACTGAGTACTCACATGAGCCACAGAGACGTTAGAAGGAACTTTTTTAGTGTCAGAGTAGTTAACGGATGGAATGCATTAGGCAGTGATGTGGTGGAGGCTGACTCCATACACAGTTTTAAATGTAGATATGATAGAGCCCAGTAGGCTCAGGAATCTGTACACCAGTTGATTGACAGTTGAGAGGCGGGACCAAAGAGCCAAAGCTCAACCCCCGCAAGCACAAATAGGTGAGTACAAATAGGTGAGTACACAGTTTCAAGTGTAGATATGATAGAGCCCAATAGGCTCAGGAATCTGTACACCAGTTGATTGACGGTTGAGAGGCGGGACCAAAGAGCCCGAGCTCAACCCCAGCAAGCACAAATAGGTGAGTACACACACACACACACACACACACACACACACACACACACACACACACACACACACACACACACACACACACACACACACACACACACGAACCTGTCCTCCTACAAAGAACGTCGCATTTTGCACGTATGCCGTTCCATACGGCCAAAAATTATCGTACTAGAAAAATTGAAGCGGGTAGCGAAAGTGACGTACTGTCCCGTTTTCTGTTTTGGGTCCTCTGGTAGGTTAGGAGAGACTACGTTACATTGCCTGTCTTCTTGACGCTGGGAAACCTTAGGAGGACGGGCTGGTGTCCCAACCGTATTAAAAACAGTTTTATATAAAAGCAGACAGGCAGACAGCCAGCCCGGAAAGGTGGACAGAGTGATGGACAGGCAAACGGAGAACCCGAAGAGACAGACAGATAGACAGATAGATAGATACAGAGACGCTGGTTTTGTTGTTGTTCAAGATTCGCTACCTGGAACAAAAAAGTTCCAGGTAGCACGGGCTATGGTGAACCCTTAAAAGAAGTCGGACCGTTAGCATCGCTTACTTATTACTGTCATTGACCGGGTCTGAGAGATGCTGCTCCCTCTCAGTCTTTCAGAGCTCTGCTGCCTCACTTTGTGTAGCGGCCATGTTGTTGTACCTGTACCTGGATTGTACCTGGATGGGGTTCTGAGAGTTCTTCTACTCCCCCAAGCCCTCCATTACCCACTATAAAGCTATTGTCTTCATGGCCAACAGATCAGCTATGTGCGCACGTGTGTGTGTGTGTGCGTGAGTAAGTGCGTGTGTGTGTGCGTGTGTGTGTGCGTGCGTGCGATCTCCAGGTATCAGCGGAACGCAACACCTGGACACCTGTCGGCTCGCTGGATAATTAATAACATTGTCTCCAGTGTGGTGTGACTTCCTCTGTGGCCAGGAATTACAAGATGGGAACAATTTCTCTTGGTGGAAGTGAGGATGAATGCTTGAGGCTTGTAAACCCTTGTAGTTGCTGTAGTTAATGTTACAAGTCTCTGGAGGGATGGCTTGTGGTCCCGGGTTGATCGGCACCAGATATGCATAAACTATCTCCGGAACTCATCTTGGTAAGGTTGTGAGGTAAGGTAGATCCTGCTTGTGAATGGAGGCAGAGGGTTCAGACTGTGGGAGGAATCGTCGGTGAGAGAGTGACAGTATTGTCCCCTCTCGAGGTTGAGCCAGAGTAGGGAGCAAGTGGTCAACCTGAATCGAGATGGAGGAAGTAGAGAGAGAGAGAGAGAGAGAGAGAGAGAGAGAGAGAGAGAGAGAGAGAGAGAGAGAGAGAGAGAGAGAGAGAGAGAGAGAGGTGTAAGGTGAGACCGTCTTGAGTTTTCACAGTGACCCCATGTGGTGGAGTTTAACCTGGCTTAACTCCATTTATATCAAGGAATTATATCAAGTTAAGCCAGGAATCAACCTGGCTTAACTCCATTTATATCGAGGAATTATATCAAGTTAAGCCAGGAATCAACCTGGCTTAAATCCATTTATATCAAGGAATTATATCAAGTTAAGCCAGGAAACAACCTGGCTTAAATCCATTTATACTAACTCCTTGTTTCCGTCGGTATAACCATACCCTAATCCAACTTAATATAGCATCCGTGAAGTTAGTTAATCCGTGAAGAGTAATTAGCCTGTGAAGGGTAGTTCTGGTAGTCTGTGAAGAAGTAGTTTTATATTTGGTTTTAATATGGGTTCTATATGATCGTCTTTGGACGTCCAGTAGTATACAGATGTGTTAAATGGTATTATCTCCTGTCATGGAAACTGTAAAGCGACGGTCTCACTTCTTGCAGGTCGGCGTTCAATCCCCCGACGGTCCACAAGTGCTTGGCCACCATTCCTTTCCTCCAGCCTATCCTAAATCCTTATCCAGCGACCGAAGACTGCTGTTTTGGATGCTGTTAGAGAGATGGGGGGGGGGAGGGGCAAAGAGTATGGCAGATAAGTTTACTGTGAAGATGCTGACTTATAAGACCAGATATGATCTGGCTCATATCTGACCGGATACAGGACCCACAAAAGGTACTTGTGAGATCTCTGCATCTCTCATCTCCATCTTGGTGGCTTTTGTTGATATTTGCTGAACAGTTGACCAGCTGTAGAGGGCTTCGAGGTCGTCCTTATCTCAAGGATATTGTTGTTGTTGTTGTTGAACAACCTCGTCGGACTTGGTAACTGTTGACTGAATACCGAACAAACTACCAAACCCAAATTGTTCTGCGAGGTAGTGCTTACGACCAGGAGGCATGATTCATCAACCATTTACGCAACTACTTACGAAATATCTTTCAACACTTATGGTAGCTCGGTTTACATTTAGTAAACAGTTTACGAGCTTGGAACCTTTACAACCTAAGGCTTATTATTTTTATTAACAACCTCGTACAGTGCCTCGGAGCTCGTTAACTGTTTAACGATTGTTAGCGAAGCCGCCATGATTAAGGACAGATGGACAGGCTTCGTAATTGGTCCAGCCCAACAACGTAACAAACCCAACCAACCCACCTAACATATCGAAGCCGAGGCATAGAAAACGTCGACATTACGATCGGTTATTTTGCCCTAATCCGTCGCATTTGAAAACGGATATGATTGATTCCGTCAGAAATATGACGTATTAAGTGAGAGGACAGGTTGCCCTTTGAGTGATAGGAAGATATGTGAACCCCACGTTACCAGGGGCGCTGTGGTGACCTGACCCGGATATGAGAGGACAAACAGTAAGGGTCACGATGACTCTATATATAGAGCCCAAGGCATACACACACTCATTGGAAGGTGGTCTATGGTAGTACAGTAACGCAGTGATTACAAGGATGAACAACCCAGCGGGTTTTCTTCCTTTTGGGGAGTGTTGTACATGCTGCTATGGCGGTGTGTCCACTCGCAAGATGAGTGGCGCTGCCCAATAAACTCCCCCCTCGGGGCAGAATTAAATTTAAGGAGTTTGCGAGCATACACACACACACACACTCTCTCCCTCGCTTTGAGTGTTTACATTACCGCGTGGCTATGTACCTTGAGATGATTTATGACTTATCCTCCACCTTACCAACTTGAGCGGCCTGGCAGACGCTAGCCAATATTGGAAGCTGACTCCACAAGTCGATGACAGGCGTCTCTGGAGGTGTGTGTGTGTGTGTGTGTGTGTGTGTGTGTGTGTGTGTGTGTGTGTGTGTGTGTGTGTGTGTGTGTGTGGGTACTCACCTAGTTGTGCTCGCGGGGGTTGAGCTCTGGCTCTTTGGTCTCGCCTCTCAACTGTCAATCAACTGGGTTTTTTTCCCACACAATAGATAACTTTATTAACAGCACCGAAATAATTGACAGAGACAAGGACAATAGAAGATCTGACATACCTGAAGCACTACACATCAAACACTCATCCAGCTGTCAACAGACTCCTTACACTTGGGTATACCTTATACCACATACAAGACCTTATACTTGGGTGTAAGTGTGATGGGATCCTAAACCCGTCAATGGTTCAGGATCCTCCCCATGCTCTGTCAAGGTTCAGGATCCTCCCCATGCTCCGTCAAGGGCTCAAGATCCCCCCTATGCTCCGTCAAGGGCTGAGGATCCTCCCCATGCTCCGTCAAGGGTTCAGGATCCTCCCCATGCTCCGTCAAGGGTTCAGGATCCTCCCCATGCTCTGTCAAGGTTCAGGATCCTCCCCATGCTCCGTCAAGGGCTCAAGATCCCCCCTATGCTCCGTCAAGGGCTGAGGATCCTCCCCATGCTCCGTCAAGGGTTCAGGATCCTCCCCATGCTCCGTCAAGGGTTTAAGATCCTCCCCATGCTCTGTCAAGGGTTCAGGATCCTCCCCATGCTCCGTCAAGGGTTTAGGATCCTCCCCATGCTCTGTCAAGGGTTCAGGATCCTCCCCATGATCCGTCAAGGGTTTAGGATCCTCCTCATGTTCCGTCAAGGGCTCAGGATCCTCCCCATGCTCCGTCAAGGGTTCAGGATCTCCCCCATGCTCCGTCAAGGGTTCAGGATCCTCCCCATGCTCCGTCAAGGGTTCAGGATCTCCCCCATGCTCCGTCAAGGGTTCAGGATCCTCCCCATGCTCCGTCAAGGGTTCAGGATCTCCCCCATGCTCCGTCAAGGGTTCAGGATCCTCCCCATGTTCCGTCAAGGGCTCAGGATCCTCCCCATGTTCCATCAAGGGTTCAGGATCCTCCCCATGCTCCGTCAAGGGCTCAGAATCCTCCCCATGCTCCGTCAAGGGCTCAGGATCCTCCCCATGCTCCGTCAAGGGCTCAGAATCCTCCCCATGCTCCGTCAAGGGCTCAGGATCCTCCCCATGCTCCGTCAAGGGCTCAGAATCCTCCCTATGCTCCGTCAAGGGCTCAGAATCCTCCCCATGCTCCGTCAAGGGCTCAGGATCCTCCCCATGCTCCGTCAAGGGCTCAGGATCCTCCCCATGCTCCGTCAAGGGCTCAGGATCCTCCCCATGCTCCGTCAAAGGCTCAGGATCCTCTCCATGTTCCGTCAAGGGTTCAGGATCCTCCCCATGCTCCGTCATGGGGCTCAGTGGATCCACCAGAGGGACTTCAGCAGCTGAAGGAAGCACTTGTAAAGTTCTGATGTCTCCAGGACATCGGCCTTCCCCCGCCTGGACCCGGGCACAAAGTTAGATACCTTACCCAATATTATAACTCTGTGACGTTATTATGTTCCGTTAACAGTTAATAATAACGTCATAAACTGTTAATTCCGTTAACAGTTTACTTTTTAATGTTATGTGAAAAGTAGCTTGACCAAAGCAACTTAAATATATTCAAACACACGAACAATTACTTTGCAAACAATAAAAGTTAATTCTTCAGCTTAAAAAGCTTAAAAAAACTTAATTCTTCTGCGTAAAAAGCACATAAGCTCAACTTTAACCAATATAGTCTAAATACCCTCAAAAATATAACGATATAATGAAGCGATAACAATTAAACTCTTATCAAATCCTCGAAATCAAAACCGAAAAACAAAAAATCACCGAGAAAACTTCAATTAAAAAAATGTCTTATGAAAGCCATTAAGCCTCAAACTCCATTCAGAAATGTTGGTTGAATATAATCAGTCGTATTAAAACATTATAACAACCCTAAAGTTGGTTAGGTCAACATGGAGAAGCTGGGAATGAAATCTTCTCACAATCAAGGTCTTTTTCACCGCAGGTGATGGGTTTATTTTCAAGAATGTCGACCATAAGTTGTTCAGGTAATGGAATTAGGCGAGCGTGAAGCACCCTGATTGGTGGAGGAGAGATCAGGAACTGCCTTGTTTGGCTGTAGGGTTTGGTTTATGGGCTGGGAGGTGGTGGTGGGCTGGGAGGTGGGTTGATGGTGGCTAGGAGGTGGGTTGATGGTGGCTAGGAGGTGGGTTGATAGTGGGCTGGGAGGTGGGTTGATGGTGGCTAGGAGGTGGGTTGATGGTGGCTAGGAGGTGGGTTGATAGTGGGGTAGGAGGTGGTGGTGGGCTGGGAGGTGGGCTGATAGTGGGCTAGGAGGTGGGTTGATAGTGGGGTAGGAGGTGGTGGTGGGCTGGGAGGTGGGTTCATGGTGGCTAGGAGGTGGGTTGATAGTGGGGTAGGAGGTGGTGGTGGGCTAGGAGGTGGGTTGATGGTGTTCTGGAAGGTACTGGAAAAGCCTGGAAAATTACAAAGCAACTAAGAATGGAGAACAATAGAGAGACAATTAGCAGATCCAGAAAGGAGTTCACCCAAGTCAAGAGGGAAGTTGAAAAGTAATTTGTAAAAACAACGGTGCTGGGAAAGCCAAGGAGCAACCAAAGCTGTTCTATAGTCACCTTAGGAGGAACACAACAAGAAACTTCTCACAGGGAAACTACAAGGAGATGTATGGGGAACTCAACAAGAGATTTTAGAAGATCTTTACAAAAAATCAGCATGACATGGGACTTGTGAAATGGGACTTGGGAAATGGGACTTGTGAAATGGGACTTGGGAAATGGGACTTGGGAAATGGGACTTGTGAAATGGGACTTGGGAAATGGGACTTGGGAAATGGGACTTGTGAAATGGGACTTGGGAAATGGGACTTGTGAAATGGGGCTTGGGAAATGGGACTTGGGAAATGGGACTTGTGAAATGGGACTTGGGAAATGGGACTTGTGAAATGGGACTTGGGAAATGGGACTTGGGAAATTGGACTTGTGAAATGGGACTTGGGAAATGGGACTTGGGAAATGGGACTTGTGAAATGGGACTTGGGAAATGGGATTTGTGAAATGGGACTTGGGAAATGGGACTTGTGAAATGGGACTTGGGAAATGGGACTTGGGAAATGGGACGTTGACAAATATTAGAGCGTCGTTTAGGAACCTAATCCAGGCATCTTTCAATCCAATCTACCCAGTCTTTTGTTACACCAATACTGGAATATGCAGCACCGGTCTGGAATCCGCACTTGTGAAGCACAAAACCAAACTGGAAAAAGTACAAATGTACGCAGCAAGCTTGGTGCCGGAGCTAAGAGGACTGAACTCTGAAGACAGGTTAAGGGAACGCGGCCTCACAAGCAAGGAGGAGAGAAGACAAAGGGGACATGATCGCAACATACAGGGATCACACAGGTGAACAAGACCAGCCTCTTGAAAGAAAGTAGGACTAGAGGACATAAGTGGATAATGTAAAATGCAAATAAGACCGTATTCGGCCAGTAGAAAAACTCTCGCAACCGTCTCTATGCAGGTACGTTCCAGGTAAGGAGCTAGACTTCCCTTCCCATAGACACTGTTAAGTAAATACTAATAGGTAAACACATTCCAGTTGTCCTCCTCCTCCTCATCCTCTTTGTTTCCTCTCCTATTTCCCTATTCTCTTCTCTCCCACAATCACCACTAAAAGGGTCAAAAAAGAATTCTCAAGGAGCAACACAAGGAACAAATTACAGGGCGTCACTTTGGACAATCAAATTCTCTTTAATGGAGCGGAATCCCATTTGCAGCTTCCAATGTCCGGTGTGAAACCTCTTCAACAGCTGTGTATCCACACACAAGATCCTCTTTCAACACCTTATACTCTCATAACATGCCGGTGTATAACCGATCCTGATGCTATGCTGTTTAGGTGCGGTAACTTGTTTAATATTATATGTAATATCTAAATATATATATATATATACATTATATCACAACTTTATTGAAACACGTGTGTGTGTGTGGCTTCAAAACACAGTTTGGAACTGTTGCTTCATTTAGCTCGATTCGTTTAGTCAGTATTGTGTCACCTGTTGTTAATGTCGACCTCCCACTCGTTAGACAAATAGACAAATACAGCGACACACTGAGACAGACAGAGACACAGAGAGAGAGACACACACACACACAGACTTAAAGACAGACGCAGAGTCAAAGACAGTAGATGGATGGATAGATGATTAAATAGACGGATAAATAGATCGATAGATGGTTTGATATATTATATGATAGTTGGATATCGCATGAAATAAAATCTCTAACCTTGACACGTTCAACACACGTTTATTTATTTTGATATTAACAGTTTTATAGCAAGGATCACTTGAGCAGTAGTCCTCACACTTAATTACATTATTTACTAACTACTCATTTAGTAGTTACAGTCAAATCCAGGATATTTGCCCTCCGAGTACAATTATCTACATTGACCAACCCACAGACTAGAAAGTGAAGGGACGACGACGTTTCGGTCCGTCCTGGACTTGAGAATGGTCCAGGACGGACCGAAACGTCGTCGTCGTCGTCCCTTCACTCTCTAGTGTGTGATCTGGTCAACATATTTCAGCCACGTTATTGTGACTCCTCCTCTGCACAATTATATACCATTTGTGAATAGCAGACTTTGTAAAGCATTAATGTAGGAACTCTGTTCTTGACTTTATATAGCGTAGTCCCCTAATTATGATGATTTCTCACTCATTGCGAGTTTCTGCAATTTGATCATTCGTTTGTTCGTTGTAAATGGTTGAGCAGTTAGCCTCAATAGTGAAAAAGTGTGCCTATGTTTATTGTGTTCTTATACAAATGAAAATATAACGTCATATCCTGAAAATGTTTATGCGAGAATATTAAAAATTGGTGAAAATTAACGTAAAGGCACCTTTGACAATCAGTTTTCTATAGGTAAATTAAAAGTAAATTTACATTTACAAAGTAAATATCGCTTCTGATAATTTTCATCCAATATTATCAACAATAACAACAGAAGAAGCATGAACAACAACAAAACACAACACACACACACACACACACACACACACACACACACACACACACACACACACACACACATATATATATATATATATATATATATATATATATATATATATATATATATATATATATATATATATATATATATATGGCACCACAGAAGTCCTTTGTTCTTAATGGGTGCCCCTTGTATCTTTTTGAACCAGGAGAAAGAGCTTGCACTTTGTCTCTGAATTGTGTGTAGCTCACATGTGGACCGTGGCCAGGTAATCTGCCGGTGGCCCGGGAAAATATTGGAGCGATGCCATTTTGACAACACTCTCTCTCTCTCTCTCTCTCTCTCTCTCTCTCTCTCTCTCTCTCTCTCTCTCTCTCTCTCTCTCTCTCTCTCTCTCTCTCTCTCTCTCTCTCTCTCTCTCTCTCTCTCTCTCTCTCTCTACACACAAGCGTATTAACTGTCTCAATGTACACATACTCAGATGGGCTGTTAGGGACAGGGGGCGGGGGGGATAAGGGGGTATATATTGTCAATGACACACACATATACACATGGGGCCTCGCGGCTGAGTGGACAGCGCTCGGGGGTTGTAGTTCTAATGGCCCGGGTTCGACTCCCGACCGAGGCAGAAAGAAATGGGCAGTTTCTTTCGCCACTGGTGCGCCTGTTCACTTAGCAGTAAATAGGTACCTGGGAGTTAGACAGCTGTTACGGTCTGCTTCCTGGGAATGTGTGTGTGTGTGTGGTGTGTAAAAAAAAGTTGATTGATTGATTGACAGTTGAAAGGCGGGTCTAAAGAGTAGAGCTCAACCCGCGCAAGCACAACTAGGTGAATACAGTTCAGAGGCATGCCACTAGTCTATTCCAAGAACTAAGAGGCATGAATTACGAGGATAGGCTGAGTGAAATGCACTTCATGTCGCTGGAAGACAGGTGAGCTCGAGGAGACATGATCACTACCTACAAAATTCTCAGAGGAATTGACATGGTAAATGCTGGCCACTATATTAATGAGTTGATCGTTCCCGGACCTCGGGAATCCTAGTCTTGCTGCGCAAATCGGCTAACTTGTTTCTGGGCCAACAGTCACAAATACATGCATACATACAAAATACATGTATACATACCAAATACATGCATACATACCTAAATTGCATTCACTGGAAAGGAGAAGAGTTAAAGGGTGACATGATAGAGGTTTACAAGTGGATAAATGAACATAATAAAGGGGATATTTATAGTGTATTAAAAGTATCAACACAAGACAGAACACGAAACAATGGGTATAAATTGGATAAGTTTAGATTTAGGAAAGACTTGGGTAAATACTGGTTCGGTAACAGGGAAAGCTCCTCTTTGCATTCTTTAAGCACCCTGGCAAACACTTCATCTGGCCCTGGGGATTTGTTTGGTTTTAGTTTTACTATTTGTTTAAGAACATCCTCCCTGGTAACTGCTGAACTAGTCAACCTGTCCTCATCCCCACCCACATAGACTTGTTCGGCTGAAGGCATATTGTTAAGTTCCTCTTTAGTAAATATAGATATAAAATATTTATTAAAAATACTACTCATCTCCTTGTCATTATCCGTTATTTGACCTCTCTCAATTTTTAATGGACCTATCAAAGTTACCTTTGATAGGTCCATTAAAAGATACCAAAGAACAAAGTTTCCTTTGTTCTTATGTTTGTTGTTTTAGATTCAGCTACTGGGAACAAAAAGTTGCAAGTAGCACGGGCTATGGTGAGCCCGTAGTGGACTTACCCGGCACAGGAGCGGGGGCTGTATGCTCTGTGTGTGTGCACGATCTGTCGTTTGTCTCGTATTGAAGCTATTTCCTTTCCCCCTTCTCTTGCCAAACCTTCTTCCTCCCCTAAATATCTCCCTCACCTCCCTCCACTCTCCCTCACTTCTCTCTCCTCTCTCTTCTCTCCTACCCCTCCCCCCCCCCTTCATTTGTTTCTCTACCTCCCATTTTTCCTATCACGTTAAGGAAAATGAACACAATCCTCCTTCCTCAAAGGGTTGTGTTCAAAGTGACATGTTATCAGTCAGGATGTGGGTGAGTTAACTAGGCAGAACACGAACAACGTTGTTAGACGATGTATCTTAACGAAACTAGTTGAAAGGTCTGACCCGGTAGCCCCAAAAAAATGTTGTGAGAGAAGACTCTATTTTTTTAATATCGTATCAAAGGCGAATGAGAATTGACATCGGGACATTTGGCAAATTCTGGTTGGATGAGTTCTGAGATGAATCTGCTGTCTTATGAGCTCCTCTGTTTGGGATTTAAAGTGGTCTTTATTCACTTATTTATTATTTATTTATTCACTTAAAGTGGTCTTGTTGAGTAGGAATTATAATCAAGTCAGGAGTGGCGAATCTTTGTAGTAAATTGCTTTGAAGAGGTCTATTTGATTTTGATTTCAGTAGATGAGGGATATGATTGGTTTTTTTTACTTGTACTCCGGCAAGCAATTATTCCATTGAATTGCGTAGATTTGTACAAACTTCATACAACAGCCTGTTGTATGAATTATTAACTCATACAGCAGACTGTGGACGATCCTTGTCATCTAATACAGCAGACATTTAAGATTCCTGTTACGTCATACAACAGACTGCGGGTTATGGTAGAAAGGAAACTTGAACAAATCCACAAAGGCCGTGACGAGGATTCGAACCTGCGTCCGAGAGCATCCCAGATGCTGCCTTAATCGACTGAGCTACGACATGGTCAAAACGAGTTGAAACTGAAGTTCTACTGAACTTACTGGATCCTGCAGCCTCTCCGAGACAAACCAGGGTTTTACACAACTCCCCCCCCATGCACTCGAGCTATGTCAATAGTCCGTTCTCCCTCTTCGCCCTTACTTCATTACACACATAAATCACAATTGCGTGATGCAGTTGTCCACGCAATTGAGATTTCTGTGTGTAAAGGGAACTTTTGAATGTGAAAATCACATGGGTTTTATCCTCCAAGTTAGAGGAAGCGACTCTAAACTTAGCCAATCTCAGCAAGTTTAAGGGAAGACTGCCAAGTCCTGGTAGTGAAGCTTGAGCTGCTAAGTCTGTCCTGGGACTTAGACATGGAGGGTTGAAACTTGTGAGTTTGGTAGGTGTAATAGCATTAATTATTGAACTCTTGGGTCACGCTGAGTTTGGGGTTGGTGTACAATGCGTGATCTTGGGGCAGGTGTGAAAGATGTTTGGCCGGATGTAAAACATAGTTTTGAACAGTGTGAAAAAATTTGAACAGTGTGTGAAACAGTTTTTAACAATGTGAAACAGTTTCGAACAGTGTGAAACAGTTTTGAACATTGTGAAACAGTTTCGAACAGTGTGAAACAGTTTTGAACATTGTGAAATAGTTTCGAACAGTGTGAAACAGTTTCGAACAGTGTGAAACAGTTTTGAACATTGTGAAACAGTTTCGAACAGTGTGAAGCAGTTTTAAACAGTGTGAAGCAGTTTTGAACAGTATGAAATAGTTTTGAACAGTGTGAAACAGTTTTGAACAGCGTGAAAGAGTTTCGAACAGTGTGAAACAGTTTCGAACAGTGTGAAACAGTTTTGGTCAGTGTTAAATTCAGAGATTTGCACTGGATGAAAAACAGTTTTTGGCAGGTGGAAATAAAATATATTTTGGGCAGGTGTGAAAGTTATAAGTGTTATAACACTTATAACACTACAGTGTTATAAGTCCTAAGAGATAAGAACTACTTGACCAGTTATGAAGTAGAATAGTTATGAATTAATTATGAAATTATGAAATAAGTTATGAAATTGTTATGAAGTAAATAGAAATAGCGTTTCCGGTTTCCACCTACATCCTCTTGCACTAGTTTATATATAGTTTAAAGATGCTGTCCTTCTACACCTTGTCTATTCCTCTGAGTATTTTGTAAGAAGTAATCATGACCCCTCTGATCCTTCTCTCTCTCTTCTGTCATTGTGAGAATAAGTTCACTTTTCACCTCATACTCATATGCTGCTGATGTTAGTTTGTTTAAGTGAGGCTTGTGAATGTCATTTACGTCAAAGTGTTTTTCTCTGTTGCTTTGCAGATGTTTATTCTTTGTAATGATTACATTTGGTCTCATATTCCACCTTTTACAAGAAGTCTAATAGCTGTTTGTTGCATCTTTGACATCTCTCTCTCTGACTCTTTGTTTTATGTCTGTCGGGTACTCCCTAAGTCAGTGCAGTCTTTTGTGAGAAACATTTTCTAATGACATTGCAGTCTACAAAGCTTCATTCTGATCTTCCAGATTATTTTCTCCAGCATTTTGCAAGGAATAGTTGTCATATTAGTTCAGAATTTAGTGCCTTCTCGCTGTCCCATTGTTTTTAATAGCGGGAGTAAATTTACCCCTTTTCCGGTGAAAATTTTAATGAGTGACAAAGTGGTTTCGTAGCCTCCTTCAGCAGCCATGGTAGAAAGTCCTGGAAGACTGTGTTTGTTGGATGTTGTGTACTGGTGATTCTGTTCACTTTCCGTCCCCCTCCTCCTTCCTCTTCCTCTTCCTCTCTCCTTCGTTCTGCACTCTCTGTTCTGTGGAGCGTTTGATATATATATAGCTGGAGAGAGAGAGAGTGGGGGGAGAGAGAGAGAGAGAGAGAGAGAGAGAGAGAGAGAGAGAGAGAGAGAGAGAGAGAGAGAGAGAGAGAGAGAGAGAGAGAGAAAGAGAGAGAGACAGAGAGAGAGAGAGAGAGAGAAAGAGAAAGAGAGAGAGAGAGAGAGAGAGAGAGAGAGAGAGAGAGAGAGAGAGAGAGAGAGAGAGAGAGAGACAGAGAGAGAGAGAGAGAGAGAAAGAGAAAGAGAGAGAGAGAGAGAGAGAGAGAGAGAGAGAGAGAGAGAGAGAGAGAGAGAGAGAGAGAGAGAGAGAGAGAGAGAGAGAGAGAGAGAGAGAGAGAGAGAGAGAGAGAGAGAGAGAGAGAGAGAGAGAGAGCTGACACCCTCGACACCCTGGTGGATCTGCCTGGCTGCATGGGTCACAGCTTCCACCTCACCTCATCCCACCCATGAACTGTTGGCAGCTCCCTCCTGTGTTCCCTTGTTCCCTGCACCCTTCCCTCCCTCATCCCCTTTCTCCCTTCTCCCTTCCCTCCTCTTCTGCCTTCCTCATAACCTCTATCCCTTCTCTGTCTTCCCCTCCCTCTTCCTTCCTCCCTATCTCCCTCTAGCCTCTAAAAAAATCACACTGAAAGCTCAATCATCAAAATAATAATGATTATGAAACAAAGCAATGAGAACTGCTTGTCTATATATATATATATATATATATATATATATATATATATATATATATATATATATATATATATATATATATATATGACGTACCTAGTAGCCAGAACACACTTCTCAGCCTACTATGCAAGGCCCGATTTGCCTAATAAGCCAAGTTTTCATGAATTAATATATTTATTCTAATTTTTTTCTTATAAAATGATAAAGCTACCCATTTCATTATGTATGAGGTCAATTTTTTTTTATTGGAGTTAAAATTAACGTAGATATATGACCGAACCTAACCAACCCTACCTAACCTAACCTATCTTTATAGGTTAGGTTAGGTTAAGTAGCCGAAAAAGTTAGGTTAGGTTAGGTTAGGTGGGTTAGGTAGTCGAAAAACAATTATTTCATGAAAACTTGGCTTATTAGGCAAATCGGGCCTTGCATAGTAGGCTGAGAAGCGAGTTCTGGCTACTAGGTACGACATATATATATATATATATATATATATATATATATATATATATATATATATATATATATATATATATATATATATATATATATATATATATACATACATATACACCTTCCCATGTAATCTGTCATTATACCCGTCCCTCTAACCTATCGTTGTCTGCAGTGTCATTATAAATGTAGTAATCATGTCTCTATTAACTTCTGTCTTCCGGTTACGTGAGGCTTAATTATTTAGTCATGTCTTCTAACTTATATCTGTTAGGTCAGGAACTGGTTTCTTGTTATTCCTGTGAACTTACCCCAGCTCAGTTTTATGTTTTATTAAAAACACGAGAATTTCATGCTGGTGCTGCATATTCCAAATTTGGTCTCATATATGTTGTATACTGGGTCCTGAAGTCTCTTCTCTCACTGTGACTGTGTTCTGTTTCTTAGGTACTCTCACATGCACTGGAGCACCTTCTCAAGCACTAATGATTTTTTTTTCATTCCTAGAAATACCTCCATTGTAGTCTCACTTGTGAACACCATCTTTACTAGTCGATTTTGTTCCTTCCTGTACCAGCCTAGCCTGAAAAAAGGTCTGCATCTCTGTCAAGATCCTTGTTACTTCAGCTCTGTTTTTCACTTTCCACTCATCGTTCTTGGCATCTTCCGGGTCCCCTCAGTGCTTGTGCATGTGTGTATATATTCTGTGTATGTATTCGTGCCATGAAAACTAACACACAAACAAGTTAATCAAAACAACTAAAGTAGCTCTCGCATCTGCTTGGTGCGTGATGCGAACAGAACACCGCTCATACCAAAGCAATCACGAATTTATTATGATGTGAACCCTGGAAACACAAACCGAAACTGTCTCTATTTTCCGCTTGTTACAACTTGTAATAAAGTTGTTACATCTTGGCTTAACGTGTTTATGACGTATTAGAACGTTGTTACAACTTGCTATAGTGGTTGTTATAACTGGTTAGGAAGTGTTAAAACTTGTTCGAACGTTGTACCAATGTCGTAGTTTCGGTGTGTGTTTGGCGGGAAGATCCTTGTTTGGTGTTTAGGGACGTGGGGGGGGGCGGGGAGGGCTGTGTCGGTGTGTAGTACAACTGGCTATGTGCCCCCAGGTGTAGTACAACTGGCTATGTGCCCCCAGGTGTAGTTTATTATTATTATTATTATTTTCTACCACAAACGTGGCCACACATTGACAATGCTAACTAGCATATATATATACATTTTCTTCTGTCCTCCATGGACAGGGTTAGAATTATTCATCTGTTCGTTGTTCATCTGTTAAACATCTAATTCAGTGAACAAATCCACAAGGGCCGTGACGAGGACTCGAACCTGAGTCCGGGAGCATCCCAGACACTGCCTTAATCGACTGAGCTACGACAGGGTAAAAGGGTTGAAACCGAAGTTCTACTGAACTTACTGGATCCCGTAGCCTCTCCGAGGCACAAACCAGGCTTTTACACAACCCCCCCCCCCCCTGCACCCGAGCTATGTCAGTAGGCAGGTTCGAATCCTCGTCACGGCCCTTGTGGATTTGTTCATTTGATGCATCACGTTAGTGTGATCTCTGTGTGTGTATCTAATTCAGTGATTTATTGAACAATCAACCACAGAAAGTGATTGTAGAGCTTTTAAAATGTTAATCTAACCTACTAACATAATTACCCAGATTTACGTCTGTCCTACATAAACAGTGTTCGAGGTGTCTTTATAAATAGTGTCATTGATGTACGTTTACAAAGGTGAAACAATTCTGATTAGCTTCCACATATCCTGTATACAAATACACACACACATATACATATATACACAACTGAAAACTCACACCCCAGAAGTGACTCGAACCCATACTGCCAGAAGCAATGCATCTGATGTATGAATTAGCCTCGGCTAGCATCCTCTTTGTCTGGTCATGTTGGTCGAGTGGTTAAGGGATCCTGTACATCAGATGCATTGCTTCTGGCAGTATGGGTTCGAGTCACTTCTGGGGTGTGAGTTTTCTGTTGCATATATGCCTGGAGACCGTTCAGGCTTGTTCGCACACATATACACATATACCTACACATATGCAGGTGTAGTGGAAGGTGTGTGTGTGTGTGGGTGTAGTGGAAGGTGTGTGGCTGTGGCTGGCTGGATGTTTGTGTTTGCTGGTGTAAAGTGAATTTCTTGAAAGCTGTAAGACTGCTTAAGGCTGATAAGACTGATAAGGCTGATAAGACTAATTTAAGACTGTAAAAAGCCTCCTGAATGTGTGTCCAATTTCTGCCCACTGACGGTGTTCTTGAGTTTAATGGCGGCTTCGAGTCACCACTCTGGCGATGGCTGGCGATCTCTGAGACGTTCTCTCTTCTTCCTGCATCTATCTTCTTCTAGTGTTGTGGTTCTCTTATCTCAATCACCCTCTTTCTCGCTTCATTGTCTTATCGACTTCTAGCTGTCCTGCTCCTCGCTTTCTTAAACTCTTTTTTTCGTCCTTACGTTCTTTGGCATTTTTCCTGCTTCATTGGGTTTTCATTCTCCTTACTTTCTTTAACTTTTTCCTGCTTAGGTTTATATCAAAGATGAATAAGGAGATGAATAAGGAGATGAATAAGGAGATGAATAAGAGGACACAAACACATGTGTACAGAGTGTAAAATATGTGTTAATGAGTGTTAGTCAGCTGTCACGGGCTGCTTCCTGGGCGTGGAGGCCTGGTCGAGGACCGGGCCGCGGGGACACTAAAGCCCCGAAATCATCTCAAGATAACCTCAAGATAGGTGAAATGGGCTCTGTTTTCCGACTGTAAAAAAAAGGTATTTTTGTTCTCGACTTGTAAGAAAGTTCTTTCTGTTCTCCAAGTGTCAGAAAATTCGTTTTGGTCTTCCAGCTGCTAGAATGTTCTTTTTTTTCGCCATAGAACACGATATAACACGGTATAATACGATATAACACGATAGATCACGATAGGCTGCACATGATTCAACACTTCGAGAACTGTTTGTAAACATGGGTGAGGTGCGAACGAACATCCCTGATGAGACCTTGGGAGAGGAATGTGTACTCAACTACATATACTCACCTACATGTACGTGCAGGGTTGAGCTTCAGCTACTAAGCCCCAACATTCTCTACCACTGACAAGTTCATGGAAAATGACTCCCTTTCCTCTTTGTTCTCGATCGCGTCCACTCAATCAGGTCTCTCAATTCTGAATAACATTTTGTACGATATTGTAGTTCCTCTGATAACGTAGCTCCTCTGATAACGTAGCTCCTCTGATATCGTAGCTCCGATATCGTACGAATTTACACAGACGCATCTAGTCTCGATGCTTATATCCAACACGTAAATGTATATTTTCTAAATTTTAATTTCCATTAAAGCATCTGATTTTGTTAACGTTTTCGTTTTGTTGTTTTTGATGGATTGGATGCCAATCCGTCCTTACAATTAGTAAAGACGGATTGGCATCCAATCATTTGTCCTCCTCCTCCTCCTCCTGTAACACTCAAATATTCTCACCAAACTTATGTCTTTGAAAGTTTATGCAAGTTTACATAATGCGTCTTTGGATGCTCTCGGACGCAGGTTCGAATCCTCGTCACGGCCTTTGTGGATTTGTTCATTTTATGCAAGTTTTTTTAAGAATTAAAATTGAGCTGTTTAAGGCGTTCTACGAACATGTGAAAATTCTGTGTCTAATCACCTAGAAGGAGACGACTGTTAGTGATACTGGCCCGTTGTTCAACAGTTCATGTCATACCATTTTCTTCTAGGAGGATATATTTCTAGAAATGTCAGCAGGAAAGCATCTTTCTTCACTTTTATCTTACTCCAGTTAGACCCCTCGTTTAGACTATGCAGTTCAGTGTTGTTTACCATACTATAGAATGGACATAAAATCATTTAAACGTGTAAAGAGGAAAACAATATATTTAACCTCTCGGACGTAGGTTCGAATCCTCGTCACGGCCCTTGTGGATTTATTCAACATAGTTAACCCGCAAAATTAGAAACTCGCCTTTTGAAGAGAGATTAAAAAAGTTTAACTTATATTCTCTTGAAAAGCGAAGAGTTTTATGATTGAAGTATGCAAGTGTATAATTATTAATTATTTTTAATTATTATTATTATTATTAAGTGGATGAAAGTATATATCTTGGGGGATATTAATATGGTATTAAATATAGAAATACTAAACAGAATACTAAATAATGGACACAAATTGGATAATAATTGATGGATGGATAGACAGAAAGATTGATGGCTAAATAGATAGACAGATGGATGGATGGATACATATATATATATATATATATATATATATATATATATATATATATATATATATATATATATATATATATATATATATTTCATTGAATATGACCGCATATTCTGTATTTATTATTTTCTGGTTTAGGGCTTCTATCCCTCTAACTATTTTCTTAGCATCAGGGCTTAATTGGAATAGGAGTTCTCCAAAACTCATTTTCGTACTTTTAAGGTGAAGAAAAGAAGTGATTTACTATAGAGTGTATTACACTTATTTGTATAATTTGCACGACGTTTCGAACCTCCATGGTTCATTCTCAAGTGAACAGATCTTACAATACTAGTTGATTTTATACCCGCATTAGGTCAGGTGATAATACAATGAAGGTGAAAAACATGGGGGGATACATAAGGGATAAACATAGGGGCTGCAGAAGGCGTATTGGCCCATACGAGGCATCTCCTATCTAAACACAAAGATTAATCCAGTGTAATTGGCCTGTTATGTTGGACATTGTCTTCTGTGTTGGCATCGATATGTTCTTGTCTTGTCCTTACTCTCATGGTGGGTAGAGTAAATAGTTCCGTGATTTGGGTGTTCATGGTAGGTCGCTCTATTCTTATGTGAATTGCCTCAAGAATTTGTAATCTTCTTGAATCTTGGGTTTTGTCTATTATGCAAGTATTCTTGTTCAACATTTCTCTTGTTAGAGTAATGTCATGGGCTTGTCTCATGTGATTCCTAGGGGCACCAGATTGAAGATGGCATGTCAAACGCCTCGTCAGCTTGGTCGACGTCATACCTATGTACTTACATTGAAGGTTACATCCTTCGTGGGGGCAAGTGTACATGTATACAACGCTTGACTGCTGTAGAGGGTTCTCCGTCGGCTTCGGGCTGTTTTTGATAAGGAGTTCGGAAGTCTTCTTGGTTTTGTAGAATATTATCAGGTTTATGTTTTGGTTAGGAGTAGTGCTTTTTACTCCTTTACGGATTATTTCTTTCATTATTCTTTCCTCTTTTATATGTTCACTGTGCATGGTTGATTTGTAATATAATTTTATTGGGGGTGTTGTGGTTTCTGTTCTAGGTTCTGAATTATACCAACGGTCCAAGTGTCTTCTTATAGCAGCGTTTATTTCCGCGTTGCTATATCCGTTGTTCACCAATACCTGAGTTACTCTTTCAAATTCTCTACTCACGTTGCTCCATTCAGAGCAGTGGGTAAGCGCTCGACGAATATAAGCATTGAGAACACTGGCTTTGTATCTTTGGGGGCACTCACTTCTACCGTTCAGGCATAATCCTATGTTGGTGGGCTTGGTATATACGTTGGTGCTTAAAGAGGTTCCTGTTTTTGTTATTAGTACATCCAAGAATGGCAGACTGTTATTTTCACTATTTTCATGTGTAAATCGGAGTACTGACTCTCTCTCTAGGTGTCTTTTTAGGTCAATTAGTTCATCTGAGTCTTTTACTATTACGAATATGTCATCTACATAACGGCAGTATACAGTTGGTTTTTGTCTGCTACTGAAGACCCTATCTTCGATGGTTCCCATATAAAAATTAGCAAATAAAACTCCTTGTTGAGTTGCAAATAAAACTTCTTGTTGAACAAGAACACTTGCATAATAGACAAAACCCAAGATTCAAGAAGATTACAAATTCTTGAGGCAATTCACATAAGAATAGAGCGACCTACCATGAACACCCAAATCACGGAACTATTTACTCTACCCACCATGAGAGTAAGGACAAGACAAGAACATATCGATGCCAACACAGAAGACAATGTCCAACATAACAGGCCAATTACACTGGATTAATCTTTGTGTTTAGATAGGAGATGCCTCGTATGGGCCAATACGCCTTCTGCAGCCCCTATGTTTATCCCTTATGTATCCCCCCATGTTTTTCACCTTCATTGTATTATCACCTGACCTAATGCGGGTATAAAATCAACTAGTATTGTAAGATCTGTTCACTTGAGAATGAACCATGGAGGTTCGAAACGTCGTGCAAATTATACAAATAAGTGTAATACACTCTATAGTAAATCACTTCTTTTCTTCACCTTAAAAGTACGAAAATGAGTTTTGGAGAACTCCTATTCCAATTAAGCCCTGATGCTAACAAAATAGTTAGAGGGATAGAAGCCCTAAACCAGAAAATAATAAATACAGAATATGCGGTCATATTCAATGAAACATGTTTGAAAGAAAACCTGCTGCCAGTATACACCAATATATATATATATAAATATATATATATATATATATATATATATATATATATATATATATATATATATATATATATATATATATATATATATATTATTAAATATGACCGAAAAAGTAAGATTAATAATTCTAACACGAATTTTCTCAATCTTTCGTAAATGAATTTTGGAGAATTGATTTTTGATTTACCTCCAACAGTGAAAAGAAATGTACGAAAGATTGAGAAAATTCGTGTTAGAATTATTAATCTTACTTTTTCGGTCATATTTAATAATATATGTCTACAGGAAAGACTGCTACCAAAATATATATATATATATATATATATATATATATGTATATATATATATATATATATATATATATATATATATATATTATATATATATATATATATATATATATATATATATATATATATTATATATATATATATATATATATATATATATATATATATATATATATATATATATATATATATATATATATATATATATATATATATATATATATATGTGTGTGTGTGTGTGTGTGTGTATATCACGAAAATAAACACGTGATTAAGAATGTGACAATGTCAGACCACGGAGGACAATGAAACAGGAAATTTCCTTAAGTACTTTCGTATATTAAATACATCTTCAGAAGGAAAATTTCCTTCTGAAGATGTATTTAATATACGAAAGTACTTAAGGAAATTTCCTGTTTCATTTTCCTCCGTGGTCTGACATTGTCATATATATATATATATATATATATATATATATATATATATATATATATATATATATATATATATATATATATATATATATATATATATATATTATTAAATATGACCGAAGAAGTAAGATTAATAATTCTAACACGAATTTTCTCAATCTTTCGTACATTACGCTTCACTGTTGGAGGTAAATCAAAAATCACTTCTCCAAAATCCATTTTTATTTCTAGTCTGACGCGACACGGGCGCGTTTCGTAAAACTTATTACATTTTCAAAGACTTCACAAATACACAACTGATTAGAACGTATCTCTGATTTTATATCTACATTTGAGTGAGGTGGTAAGGGTGATGTGGCATTAACACAAGACAGAACAGGAGGGGATATTAATAGGGTATTAAAAGTATCAACACAAGACAGAACAGAAACAATGGGTATTGAATAGAAGTGTTTGTAGAAAGCCTATTGGTCCATATTTCTTGATGCTTCTATATTGGAGCGGAGTCTTGAGGTGGGTAGAATATAGTTGTGCAATAATTGGCTGTTGATTGCTGGTGTTGACTTCTTGATGTGTAGTGCCTCGCAAACGTCAAGCCGCCTGCTATCGCTGTATCTATCGATGATTTCTGTGTTGTTTACTAGGATTTCTCTGGCGATGGTTTGGTTATGGGAAGAGATTATATGTTCCTTAATGGAGCCCTGTTGCTTATGCATCGTTAAACGCCTAGAAAGAGATGTTGTTGTCTTGCCTATATACATATTGTCTTCCAAACTTCTACATGGGTACCATCGAGCAAAAAGTCTTAGTCGACATGAACTTGAAACCGGCCATATACTGCAGGTATGTTGACGACATTTTTACACAGGTACCTGATGTCAGACATCTGCAGAAGCTGAAGGAGGCATTTGAGCAGAGTTCCGTGCTGCGTTTCACTTACGAGACGGAAAAGGATGGGAAGCTGCCTTTTCTAGATGTAACAGTCATGGAAAAGGGCGGAGGGTTCCACACTGCAGTCTACACAAAGGAAACAAACATAGGAATGTGCCTAAATGCCAACAGCGACTGCCCTGACAGGTACAAGAGGAGTGTTGTTAACGCATACGTCGACCGTGCTCTCAGCCACAGCTCAGAATGGAAGCAAGTCGACGAAGAACTCTGTAGGGTAAGGCAGGTCCTAGTCAATAACGGCTTCTCCAATGGTTTCATCGAAGACATCATAAGAAGGAAAGTGAAAAGCCATGCAACCTCTGAAGAGACAACTAACACAACACCTATACCCCCTATTAGACTATTTTACAGGAACTTCTTTTCCACAGCTCATAAAACGGAGGAAAGGGTCCTGAAAGATATTGTTAATAGAAACGTTATCCCTACAGACAAAAATCAGAGGATACAACTGACGATTTACTATAAAACCAGAAAAACGGCCAGCCTACTCATGAGAAACTCTCCAGACACAAAACAGAACGCTTTAAAAGAGACTAATGTCGTCTATGCCTTCAAATGCCCACTTGGGGACTGTAAGCTCCAAAAAACCCAGTATATAGGCAAGACAACAACATCTCTTTCTAGGCGTTTAACGATGCATAAGCAACAGGGCTCCATTAAGGAACATATAATCTCTTCCCATAACCAAACCATCGCCAGAGAAATCCTAGTAAACAACACAGAAATCATCGATAGATACAGCGATAGCAGGCGGCTTGACGTTTGCGAGGCACTACACATCAAGAAGTCAACACCAGCAATCAACAGCCAATTATTGCACAACTATATTCTACCCACCTCAAGACTCCGCTCCAATATAGAAGCATCAAGAAATATGGACCAATAGGCTTTCTACAAACACTTCTATTCAATACCCATTGTTTCTGTTCTGTCTTGTGTTGATACTTTTAATACCCTATTAATATCCCCTCCTGTTCTGTCTTGTGTTAATGCCACATCACCCTTACCACCTCACTCAAATGTAGATATAAAATCAGAGATACGTTCTAATCAGTTGTGTATTTGTGAAGTCTTTGAAAATGTAATAAGTTTTACGAAACGCGCCCGTGTCGCGTCAGACTAGAAATAAAAATGAATTTTGGAGAAGTGATTTTTGATTTACCTCCAACAGTGAAGCGTAATGTACGAAAGATTGAGAAAATTCGTGTTAGAATTATTAATCTTACTTCTTCGGTCATATTTAATAATATATGTCTACAGGAAAGACTGCTACCAAAATATACTAATATATATATATATATATATATATATATATATATATATATATATATATATATATATATATATATATATATATATATATATATATATATATATATATATACATATAGGAAATAGGAAGGAATACATATAGGAGAGGAAATGCTCACTGCATCCACGGTTCCTGCCCGCCATCTGAGGAGCTGGAGGAGCTTTTCAACTTGTGACAAGCAGCCTTGTACCCTGCATGTAATCAATATTGTAACTTTTTTTGTGTAATGACATTTTCAAATAAAGTTAGATAAATATACACACTTAACAAAAGAGTAGGGGTGGTAGGAGAAGAAAATATCAAGGTGTTCAGTGAGGATCCACAAGGTCTTCTCTGAGTACTCTTTATTTTCTTCTCCGAGGCTATGGGTCCCTACAATTGCACCAGAGGTGGTACCCCTTCTAGGTTAAAAAAAAAAAAAAAATATACATATATATATATATATATATATATATATATATATATATATATATATATATATATATATATATATATATAATATAATATATTTCACTAAGGCAGAACGAAGTTTAGTAACAAAAGGTTTAAAGGAAAGTTAGAGAGAGGAGAAGGAGAGAAACTGGCACATAGTATCCATTGAAGCAATTTACCATCACGAAACACTGATCATTTGTATGCGGAAAATCCACAGAGAAACGGAAAAGATAGATGAAAGTTTCGGCCGTTTTCAAGACCGTTGTCAGCACCAGACTACAAGAAACTACAAAGGAAGAGTGGAGGCTAGAACTAAAGTCTGGCCACCATCCCCTGGGGAAAGAATTAACTAGAAAAAGGTATAGATTAGCTTAGAATGGTCAGAAGGATTTATGCGGTAAGAGGATTTAGGTGGTAAGAATAAAAGATAAAAGAAAAAGCCTCATTGAACACACATAAATATATATGAATTAATATTGGTATGAGATTTTGTAACTCTCCCTTTCATAGTTTTTTTCTTACTAACTTCTAATTTAAGTAAATCGATGTTTTTCATAAGCACTGTGCGGGGTGTCAATATATATATATATATATATATATATATATATATATATATATATATATATATATATATATATATATATATATATATATATATATATGTATGTATGTATGTGTGTGTGTGTGTGTATGCGTGTGTAAATCACGAAAATTAACACGTGATGAAAAATGTGACAGTGTCAGACTACGAAGGAAGAATTGAAACAGGAATTTCTTTAAGTACTTTCGTATATTAATACATCTTCTGAAGGAATGAATCCTTCTGAAGGAATCCTTCATTCCTTCTGAAGATGTATTAATATACGAAAGTACTTAAAAGGAAATTCCTGTTTCAATTCTTCCTCCGTGGTCTGACACTGTCACATTTTTCATCGCGTGTTAATTTTGTAAAAGATGTCTTCAAGATGCCACATTACAATCTTTAGAAGGAAACTAATCACAGAAAGACATATGTTGAAAAATATGGACGATTACAAATACAAATCTGAAACCGTAGATATCTATAAACGCGACCCCACTCTCCCTACCCCCTGACCCTTTCAATCCTTCCTTCCCCCTTACCTCTTCCCCTCTCTTTCCCCTTCCCCTGTCCGTCCCAGCACCCCTTCCTCTTCCCTATCCGTCCCAGAACCCCCCCCCCACCACCACCTAGTTCTTCTGCCGCCAAGGAAAAACTGAACTAGATGACTTATTTAGCAAATACTCATTTGCAATAAAAATGCAATTTTCTGTCACTTTATTTCCCCCTCCTCTTTCCGTGTCCATGGAAACCTTCCCTCACTTTCCCGTGTCTATTTTTAGGAAAGAAATTGTTCATCGGAAGGAAAATTGAACGCATTTTTTGTTAATGCATTTCTGTATGAAGTTTTTTTTTATAGAGAGGAGAGCTAGAGGCAATGAAAATGGTGGATGTGAAATTATTATTTTTTATTTTGGAAACTGGGAGAGAGAGAGAGAGAGAGAGAGAGAGAGAGAGAGAGAGAGAGAGAGAGAGAGAGAGAGAGATCTGCTCTGTCAAAATAGATGTATGCATTGTCAAAATAGAGCTCCACACTGTCAAAGTAGATCTCTTCACTCTCAGAACAGATGTCTGCAGTCAAAATAAATTTCTGCACTGTCGAAATAGGTTTCTCCTTTATCAGAATAGATCATTCATAAGAAGCTATACACTGTCAAAACATATCTTTGCTCTGTCAAAATGTACTGTACTGTTAAAATTGATGTGCAGAATCGAATTTGGATTCTGCTTTATTAAAAATTAACTTCGCAACGCCCAAATCGCCTCCAGTAGTGTTAAAAAATGGTGTAATTGAGTCCTTCTGTGCGATCTTTTAAATTCGAAAATATTCTTTGAAAACTGACATCGGAATCGTAACTCTAATAGGTCACGATTTGGAACACACTGAGGTCAAAATCGAACACAGGATTGCCTCTTGTAATTTCTGGAGAAGAAAACAAATGAAACGTCGAAACTTAGCATTCGCCTTAAAAGAAATTAGTGTGTCGAACCCTGACACGCTCCACAGATGGGGTGTCTAATCCAGTCACCCAGGCAATTCGAGTGTTGTCAGCTTGGAACGAGAGGAAGGGGACAAAAAGCGGCCTTCTGTCGTAGTGCTTTGGGTGAAAATGACCCCCATCTTCCCCCCAGAAGAGGCCCGGAACGAGGTAAACAAAAGCTTCTAGACTCACGTTGCTCGCTTCTTTTGGAGAGTTCAGTGAGTGCTGGCTGAGAGGCTGAAGGTAAAGGGCTTTGTTGATCTGGGTTCTAAACGTGTCTCCTAGAGGTGGAGGGTAGGAGTGTGAGGGAGAGGTGAGGCACAGAGAGAGAGAAAAGAGGAAGAGGTAACTGGGTGGAGAGGCAAGAATAGAGGATCTGAAGGAGGGAGATAGGTAGGCGGACAAGGAGAAAGGAATAGGTAGACATTCTGGTATTCACGGGGAAGAATGGATACTTGTAAATACATCCTAAGACCACAATGGTGGCAGCAGTCACAGAGACAACAATGGTGGCAGCAGTCACAGAGACAACAATGGTGGCAGCAGTCACAGAGACAACAATGGTGGCAGCAGTCACAGGGACAACAATGGTGGCAGCAGTCACAGAGACAACAATGGTGGCAGCAGTCACAGGGACAACAATGGTGGCAGCAGTCACAGGGACAACAATGGTGGCAGCAGTCACAGGGACAACAGAGACAACAATGGTGGCAGCAGTCACAGAGACAACAGAGACAACAATGGTGGCAGCAGTCACAGAAACAACAGAGACCACAATGGTGGCAGCAGTCACAGAGACAACAGACCACAATGGTGGCAGCAGTCACAGAAACAACAGAGACCACAATGGTGGCAGCAGTCACAGAGACAACAGAGACAACAATGGTAGCAGCAGTCACAGAAACAACAGAGACAACAATGGTGGCAGCAGTCACAGAAACAACAGAGACCACAATGGTGGCAGCAGTCACAGAAACAACAGAGACAACAATGGTGGCAGCAGTCACAGAAACAACAGAGACCACAATGGTGGCAGCAGTCACAGAGACAACAGAGACAACAATGGTAGCAGCAGTCACAGAGACAACAGAGACCACAATGGTGGCAGCAGTCACAGGGACAACAATGGTGGCAGCAGTCACAGAAACAACAGAGACAACAATGGTGGCAGCAGTCACAGAAACAACAGAGACAACAATGGTGGCAGCAGTCACAGAGACAACAGAGACCACAATGGTGGCAGCAGTCACAGAGACAACAGAGACCACAATGGTGGCAGCAGTCACAGAAACAACAGAGACCACAATGGTGGCAGCAGTCACAGGGACAACAGAGACCACAATGGTGGCAGCAGTCACAGAGACAACAGAGACAACAATGGTGGCAGCAGTCACAGAGACAACAGAGACCACAATGGTGGCAGCAGTCACAGAAACAACAGACCACAATGGTGGCAGCAGTCACAGGGACAACAGAGACCACAATGGTGGCAGCAGTCACAGAAACAACAGAGACAACAATGGTGGCAGCAGTCACAGAGACAACAATGGTGGCAGCAGTCACAGAAACAACAGAGACAACAATGGTGGCAGCAGTCACAGAAACAACAGAGACAACAATGGTGGCAGCAGTCACAGAGACAACAGACCACAATGGTGGCAGGACCTGCATTATGACAAATATATTATTAGAATTAATTAGTTTAAGTCACACACTCACACACCGGTGTATGGCCGGTGACTGAGCGGACAGCACGCTGGACGCGTGATCCTGTGGTCCCGGGTTCGAGTCCGGGCGCCGGCGGGAAACAATGGGCAGAGTTTCTTTCACCCTAATGCTCCTGTTACCTTGCAGTAAATAGGTACCTGGGAGTTAGTCAGCTGTCACGGGCGGCTTCCTGGTGTGTGTGTGTGTGTGTATGTGTGTGGTGTGGTGTGGGGGAAAAAATAGCGGTTAGTAACAGTTGATTGACAGTTGAGAGGCGGGCCGAAAGAGCAGAGCTCAATCCCCGCAAGCACAATTAGGTGAACTACACACACACACACACACACACACACACACACACACACACACACACACACACACACACACACACACACACACACACACACACACACACACATATATACACACACACATACGCACACACACACACACACACACACACACACACACACACACACACACACACACACACACACACACACACACACACACACACACACACACACACACACACACACACACACACACACACACACACACACACACACACACAAAAAGGGCGACAGACAAGAGGCACTGAACTACAGGCCAGTGTCCTTGACTTGTATACCATGCAAGGTGATGGAGAAGATCGTGAGAAAAAACCTGGTAACACATCTGGAGAGAAGGGACTTCGTGACAAATCGCCAACATGGATTCAGGGAGGGTAAATCTTGCCTTACAGGCTTGATAGAATTCTACGATCAGGTGACACAGATTAAGCAAGAAAGAGAGGGCTGGGCGGACTGCATTTTCTTGGATTGTCGGAAAGCCTTTGACAGTACCGCATAAGAGGCTGGTACATAAGCTGGAGAGACAGGCAGGTGTAGCTGGTAAGGTGCTCCAGTGGATAAGGGAGTATCTAAGCAATAGGAAGCAGAGAGTTACGGTGAGGGGTGAGACCTCCGATTGGCGTGAAGTCACCAGTGGAGTCCCACAGGGCTCTGTACTCGGTCCTATCTTGTTTCTGATATATGTAAATGATCTCCCGGAGGGTATCGATTCATTTCTCTCAATGTTTGCGGACGATGCTAAAATTATGAGAAGGATTAAAACATAAGAGGACTGTTTGAGGCTTCAAGAAGACCTAGACAAGCTGAAGGAATGGTCGAACAAATGGTTGTTAGAGTTTAACCCAACCAAATGTAATGTAATGAAGATAGGTGTAGGGAGCAGGAGGCCAGATACAAGGTATCATCTGGGAGAGGAAATTCTTCAGGAGTCAGAGAAGGAAAAAGACTTGGGGGTTGATATCACGCCAGACCTGTCTCCTGCAGCACATATCAAGCGGATAACATCAGCGGCATATGCCAGGCTGGCCAACATACGAACGGCATTCAGAAACTTGTGTAAAGAATCATTCATAACTTTGTATACCACATATGTCAGACCAATCCTGGAGTATGCAGCCCCAGCATGGAGTCCATATCTAGTCAAGGATAAGACTAAACTGGAAAAGGTTCAAAGGTTTGCCACCAGACTAGTACCCGAGCTGAGGGGTATGAGCTACGAGGAGAGACTACGGGAATTAAACCTCACTTCGCTGGAAGACAGAAGAGTTAGGGGGGACATGATCACCACATTCAAGATTCTGAAGGGGATTGATAGGGTAGATAAAGACAGTCTATTTAACACAAGGGGAACACGCACAAGGGGACACAGGTGGAAACTGAGTGCCCAAATGAGCCACAGAGATATTAGAAAGAACTTTTTTAGTGTCAGAGTGGTTGACAAATGGAATGCATTAGGGGGTGATGTGGTGGAGGCTGACTCCATACACAGTTTCAAGTGTAGATATGACAGAGCCCGATAGGCTCAGGAATCTGTACACCTGTTGATTGACGGTTGAGAGGCGGGACCAAAGAGCTAGAGCTCAACCCCCGCAAACACAACTAGGTGAGAACTAGGTGAGTACACATATACACACACACACACACACACACACAAAATGTTAATAAATGTCATGTTATGGAATGTGGAATAGGAGAACATAGACCCCACACAACCTATATATTATGTGAGAAATCTTTAAAGAATTCTGATAAAGAAAAAGATCTAGGAGTGGTTCTAGATAGAAAACTATCACCTGAGGACCACATAAAGAATATTGTGCAAGGAGCCTATGCAATGCTTTCTAACTTCAGAATTGCATTTAAATACATGGATGGCGATATACTAAAGAAATTGTTCATGACTTTTGTTAGGCCAAAGCTAGAATATGCAGCTGTTGTGTGGTGCCCATATCTTAAGAAGCACATCAACAAACTGGAAAAGGTGCAAAGACATGCTACTAAGTGGCTCCCAGAACTGAAGGGCAAGAGCTACGAGGAGAGGTTAGAAGCATTAAATATGCCAAAACTAGAAGACAGAAGAAAAAGAGGTGATATGATCACTACGTACAAAATAGTAACAGGAATTGATAAAATCGACAGGGAAGACTTCCTGAGACCTGGAACTTCAAGAACAAGAGGTCATAGATTTAAACTAGCTAAACACAGATGCCGAAGAAATATAAGAAAATTCACCTTCGCAAATAGAGTGGTAGACGGTTGGAACAAGTTAAGTGAGAAGGTGGTGGAGGCCAAGACCGTCAGTAGTTTCAAAGCGTTATATGACAAAGAGTGCTGGGAAGACGGGACACCACGAGCGTAGCTCTCATCCTGTAACTACACTTAGGTAATTACACTTAGGTAATTACACACACACACACACACACACACACACACACACACACACACACACACACACACACACACACACACACACACACACATACACACACACTCACACACACACACACACACACTCACACACTCACACACACACACCACAAGAAGCACGTCAATAAAACTGGAAAAAGATGCTAAGGCATGCTACAAAATGCGTCCCAGAACTGGAAATCAAGAGTTACGAGGAGAAGCTAGAGACGTTAAATATACCAAACTACAACATAGAAGAGAAAGAGGTGATATGATCACCACTTACAAAATAATAACAGGAATCGACCCAATCGACAAAGAGGAATTGCTAAAACCAACAACTTTCAAGAACAAACAGGACACGCCTACGACATCATCATCATGCACCATCATCATCATACCTATACATCATCACCATCATCCCTACGCCCCGTAAGAACAAAAGAATGATGATAGCTACAGAAGGCCTATTGGCCCATACGAGGCAGCTCCTATTTATTTATTGCTTTTGATCACCATCACTACGCACCATCATCCTCACTGTTCACCATCATTCTCACTGTTCACCATCATCTTTCACTGTTCGCCATCATTTTCACTGTTCACCATCATCTTTCACTGTTCGCCATCATCTTTCACTGTTCACCATCATCCTCACTGTTCACCATCATCTTTCACTATTCACCATCATCTTTCACTGTTCACCATCATCCTCACTGTTCACCATCATCTTTCACTATTCACCATCATCTTTCACTGTTCACCATCATTTTCACTGTTCACCATCATCTTTCACTATTCACCATCATCTTTCACTGTTCACCATCATCTTCCCTATTCACCATCTTCACTATACACAGTCGTTACTGCTCACCATCAACACTATTGAAAGTCCTCACTGCCTGTTGTTTATACCCAACCACTTGGGCTGGACGGTAGAGCGAAGGCCTCGCTTCATGCAGGTCGGCGTTCAATCCCCGACCGTCCCAAAGTGGTTGGGCACCATTCCTTTCCCCCCGTCCCATCCCTAATCGTTATCCGCATAACCATCTCATGCAGTTATGCTGCCTTAGTGTTTTCTCATATCACTACCTTACCTGTTGATGATTTCGAGAGTTCTACTGTGATTTCCCTGGTGATTGCCTGGTCTGTGAGCAGTGTCTTCGTAGACCGAAGACCAACCACCACAGCCAGGTGGATCCAGTAACTCCAAGAGAAACTTGTCCAGGTGGATGAAGATTTCAGAAGGTGAAGATGGATGTAGATGGGATTCTAATTGCCTAAATGTATCACGAAACAATGGATTCAGATTGGATAGGATTGGATTCAGGGGAGACCTGGGTGAATACAGGTTCAGGGATGGACTAGTGGATTTATGGAACAAGTTTGGCAGATTGATTCGAGCGTAGTTGAGATACGTCGTTCAGTTTGGTTGTTCGGTCGTGTACATAGTTGCTTCCTCTCGCGAGTCAGATGGTTTTCCGCAATTTCTCCTCTTCTTGTGTTCGAAAATTCACCCGAACTTAACGAAGCCTATTCTCTTCGTCCGCCGCTTCCTCGTGGGCCTCGTAGCCTGGTGGATAGCGCGCAGGACTCGTAATTTTGTGGCGCGGGTTCGATTCCCGCACGAGGCAGAAACAAATGGGCAAAGTTTCTTTCACCCTGAATGCCCCTGTTACCTAGCAGTAAATAGGTACCTGGGAGTTAGTCAGCTGTCACGGGCTGCTTCCTGGGGGTGGAGGCCTGGTCGAGGACCGGGCCGCGGGGACACTAAAAGCCCCGAAATTATCTCAAGATAACCTCTCAAGAAGCCGCTCTGTACAAACGTCAGTTTTACCAGACCAGAAGCTCATGAACCCACACAACCCACCTATCAAAGGCTAATGTTTAGAAAACACTATTACCGACTCTGCGACGGTGCTGGAACCATGTGGAAAGGGGAGCCGGTCGGCCGAGCGGACAGTGTGGGAACCGACCTGTGAGATTTATATTTATTTAATTTATATGAATTTATATTTACGTTAATTTATATACTTCGATAGCAATTTGTATAATGATAAGTGGACTGTATTTCTGCAATAATCTCATAATCTCACAAATCGATCCTCTACACATTAGGGGGGTTTATATTTATATGTATGCAGCCAATCAAACTACAGTAACTACATACATTGAAGAGGTTCCTTATCTTATAGTACAGCAGGTTAGTCCACCAGGTATAACTAGGGTGTAGACACCAAATTATCCTCTTTGAGGTAGCTTCCATATCACCCAGTAACTGGTGCACAAATCTTGCATCCTCGTCTTGACCTGTCAAAAGTGCGCTAGCTGTGAAGCCAGATACCTATATATGACAAGTATATCAGAGAAAACAGTACATGGAACATGAAGACCTGGCTTAATTACCTTTAGTATGAGGCGATTTCGCGTTCTAATCGGGTCACCCTATATAATGACATTAATGGCCACTAATGATAGATAATGGGTTTCGGAAAGAACACTTAACTTGATTTGTTGACAGCGTGTTGACAGATGGTACACCTTTGGTATCCATAACACTACGTCCAAGTAAAATTAACAGGAGCCGAATTTGCTCCCGTGTGAGCCTCTGGTCTCTATATAAACAACAATGGCTGCCCTCCTTCCTCCACTCTGACGCCTGGCTTACATTGTCCAGATTTCAGAACGTGATAGAAGGGTCACATTTACTCTACTTTAATATTGATAATTAAGTTAATTTATATAAGATGTTTTTATGATGGTAAAGTCCAAAGACTTATGTATTTAAGAATAATTCCCAGCAGAATAGCTGGTGAATTATAATAGTATGTGGTGATGATATCCCGTTTTCTATAGACGGTAATTCCACTACAAGTTACGTTTTCTATGGGTAACTTGTTGGTAATACAGCTATTATCTGTATGATATATTAAATGGTGTCGGATTTTCCGACAGACAGCACGCTGTACTTGTGATCCTGTGGTCCTGGGTTCGATCCCGGGCGCCGGCGAGAAACAATGGCCAGAGTTTTTTTCACCCTATGCTCCTATTACCTAGCAGTAAAATAGGTACCTGGGAGTTAGTCAGCTGTCACGGGCTGCTTCCTGGGGATGGAGGCCTGGTCGAGGACTGGGCCGCGGTGACACTAAAGCCCCGAAATCATCTCAAGATAACCATCTCAAGATGTGTATTAGCGTCGCCTTTACATTGGATAATTTGAGCAACGTGGAGAGGGGGAGGGGACCTGCTGCATGGGTAACAGCTTCTCCTCCATTATTGACCTACCCAGGCTTTAAGCCCTGGAAACCAGAGCACAATTCCATAGTCTCCCGAGACTGAAGGATGCCAACTTCTACTAATATTAAGGTACTAATATTTTTTGTTTATACAAATACGTCGCATTTTTAAAGGATTGAGCGATTCCGTAAAAATAGCGACGTATTAGGTGAGAAGACAGGTTATGTACCACCGGGTGAGGAATACGCGGTACCGGCGTGGAGTCCTTACCTTGTGAAACACAAAACGAAGGTGGAGAAAGGTCATAGGTACGCCACCAGACTAGTCCCAGAGCTGAGAGGTTTGAACTACAAGGGAAGACTAAAGGAGTTACACCTCTCGTAAATGGTAGGGAATAGACACAGAGGAAACATGATTGCCACATACAAAATACTGAGGAGAAGTGAGGAGCCAGACAAAGATAGACTATAGCATGGGTAGTAAATGAACAAGGAGATGGATGGAAACTTCTCAGGTGACTCACAGAGACGTTAGAGAGTGTTCAGTGCCAGGAAAGTGAACAAGTGGAATGATCTGAGAAGTGATGTGATGGAGGCAAACTTTATACACAACTTTCAATAAAGATATTACAGAAGCCAGAGGTTAAGAGGCGGGGCCCAACAGCCATAACTCGCCGCAAATACAACTAATTGAGTACAAGCCCTCTCTCTTTTCTATCCTTCTTCCCCGAATATGTCTCTCTCTCTCTCTCTCTCTCTCTCTCTCTCTCTCTCTCTCTCTCTCTCTCTCTCTCTCTCTCTCTCTCTCTCTCTCTCTCTCTCTCTCTCTCTCTCTCTCTCTCTCTCACTCGGGGTATAATAGACCCCAGTGAACACTGCGAGACTTGTGGCCGGAAATGGAAGTTATATCTGCTGGTAAAAGTCTGGCAGAAGTTAGGTTGTGGCGCCACAACCACCTGTTGTGAAGAGGCGCCACCAACGGCCTTCAACTAAAAAAGTTGTGAACTG
>NC_091171.1:39440065-39445065 GCF_040958095.1 Procambarus clarkii
TCTCTGTCTCTCTCTCTGTCTCTCTCTGTCTCTCTTTCTCTCTCTGTCTCTGTCTCTCTCTCTCTCTCTCTCTCTCTCTCTCTCTCTCTCTCTCTCTCTCTCTCTCTCTCTCTCTCTCTCTCTCTCTCTCTCTCTCTCTCTCTCTAGCCGAAATATAGCCTCTAACCGAACCCATCATGATTTTCATGGGACTGAAATTAAATCGGGGATGTGATTTCCATAGAGTTTACCGGAAACATCATGAGGAGGGTAGCTGCTTTGCAATTACTCTATTCACTCTCGTGTTCTTGAAGATATCCTCATATTGCACTCACAATTTGCCAGTGCAGGCTACTGAACATATGGCCCTGTATGACTAACCATCCAGCGAGATGGGGACTTTTAGTATCACTGCTATCTTATTCACTCTTGTGTTGATGATATCCTCATAATGCACCCAGAGTCTGCCAGTGTAGACTACTCATCACATGCCTCTGTATCACTAACCATCCTGTGTGATGGGGATTTTTTAGCATCACGTAGCTAGTTTTGTGACACTGTACTCCCCTTCATATAGTCCCGGGACAGACCCGGGCAATGCCGGGTAACCCCCAACCCCCCATTATATGTATATATCATTTGTTTTGTTCATTTTCTCCTTTTTGTTTACATATTAACAAACACCTCAGCCCTAAAGACCATCGTTGAGTACCTAATTTCAGAAAATCTTCAGATTTTCAAAATAAGATTTCAAAAAATCTAATTTTCTAAAAAGCCGTCAAAGAGCTGATATCGTCGAGAACGTTTCAAACGGTTAGAACATTTATTCTAATGCTCAAACGTTTGTCCAATGAGAAATGTTTTATACACTCTGGAATAAAACGTTCTGTTTTCGCGAAACCATTTTTTTTTCTTTTTTTTTAACGACAGAAACGAAATTGCTCACACGTGAAGATTTATTGGCGGGAAATTGTTGTAACCGCGACCAAAAAAAAATATTCTGCCTAAAACGTTTGTTTCGCAGAATAGAAAAGAATATTTAGTCATTCTGGTTCGCTTGCCACAACTTGTCTAATGTATTGTAAAAATACAATTTGTAATAATAATTCTAATTCTATTAATGATTAGGACAACACATATTTTATTATTATTATTATCTCATTTACATGATTTATCAATGAGAAAATCCGTAGTAGCTGTGATGAGGGCTCGAACCCGTGTTCGAGAGGTAGAACATCCCTAGATAAAAAAAAAAAAGGGTTCAGTAGAACTCCAGGTTGCAATTCTTTTGCCCGTGTCGTGGTGTGGTTGTCTGGGGCGTGTGCCTGGGAATAGGTTCGAATCTTCATTACGGCTTCTATGGATTTTCTGAATAATAATATCAATTATTATTATTGTTACACACAGAAATCACAATTGCGTGATGCATCAAATGAACAAATCCACAAGGGCCGTGACGCGGATTCGAACCTGCGTCTGGGATGCTCTCGGACGCAGGTTCGAATCCTCGTCACGGCCCTTGTGGATTTGCTCATTATTATTGTTATTATTATTATTTTTATTATTAGTATTTAGTATTAGTATTGAGAACATCAATTTAAGCAATGCTGGGATTCGAACCCTCGACTTGGGTGCTCCCAAGCCGTGCACCTTACCACTGGACCACTATATGGTATAAGTTATATAACTTGGCATTTCATTGAATCCACACGACGTAAATATTATATATTACATTAGTGCTATTTCCTTCTTCGTTATCTATTATTATTTTAATACTTGTATTTTTCCTTTAACAGCAATGAGAAAATGAATTCGAGTAATATGGTGTCTCGAACCAGCGACCCGGCGACTCCCAGATATATATATATATATATATATATATATATATATATATATATATATATATATATATATATATATATTTATATATATATATATATATATATATATATATCATGTTAGTGTGATTTCTTTGGGTAAATAATAGTAATTAATTAAGGTGTGTGGTGGGTATGGTAAGGTTGTCCTCGACGTCTCCGCTAGTGAGTATTCAAGACAAATTGATTCAAAATCAGTGAAAAATATGATTGGGAATCTACACATAGAACAGGAAACTTTAAGGTAGGACAAACAGGATATACACAGACCAAGCGGAGCTGGAAAGGACAGAAAAAACTATACCAAAGCTTATAAAACAGGAAATAAACACGTAGATGGCGATTACAAACCATTCAAGTAGTTTCCTTCTTGGTCAAGAGAGACTATACCACGAGTAGAACTGTCGTTGTCATTGCCTCTGCTTGGTCAGGACAACATTATCCAGCCGACATTGTCATTCCTGTTGCCCATAGTCCATGTAATCACATTATGCATCCACGATGGAGTCCTTTGGTAATACTAACTGCCATTCAGGCCAATGGACTTCACAGTCGTGCTGGGAATGAGCTTAGGGCGGTCGAATGGCAGCCCTTGGCACTGAAGAAGTGGTTGGGGATTGTTATAGGTATATGGTGCATGTTATTCTGTGTCTGCCACAGCAATTGGTGGTCCAGGAGGTGTCTGCCACAGCAATTGGTGGTCCAGGAGGTGTCTGCCACAGCAATTGGTGGTCCAGGAGGTGTCTGCCACAGCAATTGGTGGTCCAGGAGGTGTCTGCCACAGCAGCTATAGAGTTTTAGTGAGCGATGAGTCACAATAAGGTGGCTGAAATAGTTTGACCAGACCACACACTAGAAGGTGAAGGGACGACAACATTTCGGTCCGTCCTGGACCATTCTCAAGTCTCATAATCGACTTGAGAAAGTCGATTACGGAATATGGAAAGTTTCGGTCCGTCCTGGAATGGTCCAGGGCGGACCGAAACGTCGTCGTCCCTTCACCTTCTAGTGTGTGGTCTGGTCAAACGAGTTTTAGTGAGCTTCGAGCATACTTGCATAATAAAAACTCTTAGTGACATCCACCAGGCGCGAGATAGATAAAAGTATCAGTTACGACAATGTAAAAACAAGTAATTCTGACCATATAATAATAATATATAATAATAATTTTATTTAGGTAAGGTACATACATAAAGAGAAGAGACGAAGAAGAATACAATTAAATCCTCCGATAGACTGACAGTCAGCAGGGCATCATGTCCTCAAAGGTAACACAATTATGTTACTCACCTGAGCCTCCCCTTAGGCTAGAACCTGACACTAATTAACCCAGGGAGAGTAATCGTCCTGATGGTGTCAGTAATACGTCTGGTTAATTACCTCCACGCCTCACAAGACTACCCAATTATACCCTCTGTGGGCACCCGGACCCTGGATCCTACGCCATTATTGGGGCTGGGTTTTTCCACTACGACTAATTAGTGATTATTATAGATTAAGTAGCTAATGAGCCCAGGTAGGGTGTCATAAAGGTGTTGTATGTATTGGATGCTCTCTCTCTCTCTCTCTCTCTCTCTCTCTCTCTCTCTCTCTCTCTCTCTCTCTCTCTCTCTCTCTCTTCCCCTCACTTAACTTACCTTTGAGGCGCCTCTCAGCAATTGGAAACCTTTGGATAAAATGTGTTATTTGTGTCCTTACCTAATAGTAATTTGTTTCTTATTTAATCTTGATTCTCATTACTTGACGTGATGTGCGTATCTAGATCGGGTTTATCCTTCTCAGATCACCATGTTAGTTGTCTTCCTCTTAATCTATAATATCCTCCTCAATTAACTTTTTAGCCCGTTTTCATAAGTGTGCATTGTTGGGGTTGGACTCTAATAGCCATTTGTCTGACCACATTACTGTAGCCTAAATGCCTAAATGTGATGTGGGATCTTTTGCAAAGAGTGAGATGAGATAATACTCTTTGGCTGTTAGGCCGTCGACATTAGACCAGAAACTATAAGGGAGCAAGTATTGAATCTTGCCCAATACCGTTCATCATCCCTTCTCCTGCATGATTCTATATCTTGCAATGATTATCTGTCTTTTTCCAAGTAGATAACGCTGTATTCAGCCTTGAACCTTGTCTGTTAAACCAATCTCTTATGTAAACATTATCCACAGCCTTTTTTGTCAAACATTTGAAAATGTAACTCATCAATCCATGTATTTTATCTTCTCTAATTGAATTACTATTTTGTATTATTATATAAGATTAGTTGAACACTACTTTTGTTCATTCTTCCCATGATTTGTTCTCAGTCGCAAACTTTGTTCTCTCCAGCTACTTATAGTTCTTACTTATAGTTCTTTGCCTGATCGTTTTCTGCATTACTTTAAGGAAACAGGTTACATCATCGCTTCACACTCAATTCTGAGATTTTTCTTGTTCTCGTTTTCCTGTTCTCTCTTATCTTCTTATCTCCTACCTTCTTATCCTGCATATCTCTTACCGGTATCCTTCAGCATTGCCTTTACTGATTCTCATTCCAGATCCACATCTCATTCCACTTGTTCAGAAAGTCTCCACATACTTGTGCCATCTCTTTCTTGTTCATATTGTTTTTTGAACAATTATCGACTTCATTAAGTAGTTGAAAGCAATGACGCAATGGTCGCTAGCTCCTTGTAATTCTTCATAGTCCATCGCTATGTGTGCTTACCTGAGTGTGTGTGGCTGAGTATATGTGTGTGTATATGTGATGTGTTTATTTACTGTTTGTGTCTGCAAAATCGAGCTAATAGCTCTTGGACTTCCCATTTCTAAGCAATCTATTTTTCCTCTATTATATCTACTACATGTGTATCTCTCTAACACATGCACACACATTTATAGGAAGCAGCCCGTAGCAGCTGTCTAACTCACAGGTATTTATTTACTGCTAGGTGAACACGTGTTTCAGGATGAAAGAAACTGTGCCCATTTGTTTCTGCATCCGCCGGGAATCGAACCTGGGTCATTAGGACTAACACCCCAAAGCGCTATCCTCTCAGCCGCGAGGCCCGCCATGTGTATATGTGTGTGTGTGTGTGTGTGTGTGTGTGTGTGTGTGTGTATTCACCTAATTGTACTCACCTAATTGTGTCTGCAGGATCGAG
>NC_091171.1:39450065-39465065 GCF_040958095.1 Procambarus clarkii
GTCCGGTCGTGATGGTCAAGTGGATTAAGGCGTCTTGTACATACCAGTTGCGTGGCTCCTGGGAGTATGGGTTCGAGTCACTTCTGGGGTGTGAGTTTTCAGTTGCATATTGTCCTGGGGACCATTCAGGCTTGTTCGCATATATATATATATATATGTATATATATATATATATATATATATATATATATATATATATATATGTATGTATATATATTTATAGAGAGAGAGAGAGAGAGAGAGAGAGAGAGAGAGAGAGAGAGAGAGAGAGAGAAGGGATACCACCTCTGGTGCAAGTGTAGGGACCCATAACCTCGAAGAAGAAAATAAAGAGTACTCAGAGAAGACCGTGTGGATCCTCTCTATATATATTTCCAATGTTCTTTACTTGGGAAAGAAGTTAAAAAATATACTCTAACGTTATTATTACGATATTAATGGGCATGTTGGCGACCGTTGCGTTTTGTGATGTGCATAGAACTGTGTATAGAGAAGGTTCCATCTCTGACGGAGACCTTGTTATTTCTTCACTGTCACACCCCCTTGAAAACATGCTGTCTTACCTATATATTGAGAGCGTGGCTCTCAATATATAGGTAAGACACGTGGCCCTACGTGGACTTGTAAGGGTATAGAAAACATTCGTTTCTTTCAAGGCGTTTTGAAGTAGGTCGGGAGAGATCTTAACACAGAAGTTGGCATTTTTCTTGTTCTTGTAGTAGAGGATCAATCATATTTAACATTAGTGGCTTTAGGCATTATGTACTAGCTCTTTCTAGAACTCCAACATTATGTTTATAATTCATCTTGTATGTATGCACTTTTACCTGAATAAACATTTGATTTGATTTGATATGATATCTTTTTGTTAATGGCCTTATATAGGAGTCACGTTTATGGCAAATGTCTTACAGGATTTGTTTCCTCCGTTGAAAAGAAATATGGGAACTTGTTTTTAACTTTAAGAAACGCACATTAATCTGGAGAAAGTGAAGAGATATTCAAGAAGACGGGTCCTGGAATAGAGAGGAAAGAATTATGGGGAACGTTTTTAAGAGAATTTAGCCCACTACGCTACAGAACAAGAGGATCAAGGGAATGAGGGGACACCACAGGGTGCTAAGAAAAAATTAGGCAAAGAAGCAAGGTTGGAAATTCGTTATATTGAGACAAGTAGCGACAATAGTAACAGAACAGTATCAATGGTAACGGAATTAACAACAGAGAACTCCGTGGCCAACAGAGGCCACCAGAAGAGCAACAGAAACACTATCAACAGTAACGGAAGCTGTAATATTTAATGCTGTCAGTACCAGCAGGAGTTCCATTGTTGATGATGACAAAATCAGCATGAAAATTTCCTATGTAGAAGAATGAAAACTAAAAGCTGATTTTACTAAAGTTTTCGATTGGACAACGGAAAACTTGATGTTTAACGGTGATAAGTTCTAGGTACTTACGTACGGCGGAAACCAAAAACTTGAACGAAATACACGGTACTAGGCACAAACTTTCCCATAGAACGAACGACGTGTGAGGGATCTGGGAATTATGATGTCTGACGACCTGACATTTAGTGAACATAACCGAGCAAATATAGCGGCGGCGGCCAGGAAAATGATAGGATGGATTATGAGAACGTTTAAATCCAGAGACCCCACAGCAGTGCTAATACTATTTAAATCACTGGTGCTGTCCCGTCTTGAGTATTGCTCGGTACTCACTTTCCCCTTTCAGAGCAGGAGAGATCTTCAAATTTAAGGAAGTACAGAGAACATATAATGCATGCGTAGACATGACAAAACATCTAAATTATTGGGACCGTCTCAAAGCTCTTAAAATGTATTATATGGAATGGAGACGAGAAAGATATCAAATAATATATATACATGGAAGACACTGGAGGTCCACGTCCCAAATTTACACAGTAGAATAACATACTGGAGCGAGAGATACGGAAGGAAATGCAGAATAGAACCAGTGAGGAGTAGAGGTGCCATAGACATAATCAGAGAACACTGTCTGAACATCAGAGGTCCACAGCTGTTCAACACCCTCCCAGCAAGCATTAGAAACAGGAGTAAAGCTTACCACGCAACAAGCATTAGAAATATTGCTGGAACACTCAGATAAGTTCTTACAAGAATTGCCGGACCAACAAGGCTGTGGGGGTTATGTGGGCCTGCGGGCCGCTCCAAGCAACAGCCTGTTGGACCAAGTTATCACAAATCGAGACTGGTCTCAGGCTGGGCTCAGGGAGTAGAACAACTCCCGAAATCCTCTCCAGGTATGTTCCAGGTTTCATCAATTAATAATAACTCTCTATTAATACAAGTCTATCGGGCTATATATTTAGTCTATCAGGCTATGGTTCACCTTATGGTTTCCTATAGTCGGGAACAGCGGTCCTGTTAGACGTGTTCAGGCTCTGTCTAAGCTAATTCTGTTGATGACCTTTCCTAGCGCAACCCACAACAGCTGCATGATTCCAGGCTAGCTATTGACATCTCGGTGAACATAGGCATCAGGTGAAAGGAAACATGCCCCCCCCCCCATCGTCTCCTACCCGCCTGAGAATCAAACCCAGACTACTCGATTATGAGCAGAGGACGTAGACTACTGCGCCACACGACTCATCGTTCAATATCAACCATCGCTGAGAAAATAAAATATTAAATCCGTCCAAAAATATAACTCGCTTACACGAGATAATTACAAGTTGGAATTACTTTTCAAATTATCCATCTATAACTTATAGTGTGTGTAGTTATCTTTAGATGGGGATAACTTAACTAGATAACCAAAATGGAGCTTAACTTAACTTAGGCTGCTCTTTACCTTGACGGTCTATAATGCAATAGACCGTCTATAATGCAATAGACCGTCTATAATGCAATATAATGCAATAGACCTGGCAATTGCATTATACTGCAATTCCCAAGGTCTGATTTTCGTACATGTTCTGTCGTTGTTGGAAACGCAATAATATCATTATTTTTATGTCATTAGTTTCCTTGTGATAATTGTTAATGTCCTTGTTACAGTAAGAGGAACATGGCAGCAGAAGTTGTAGTTCCAGAGCAGCAGTTAAGGGGGGTGGGGGTGTATAGTAGTTATACAAGACTGTGTATAACTTCATCAAGAACAGTATGTGTGTGAGGACAATATTCACTTGGTAACATTGTAATGGCAAATAAGAAGGTTAGTAATATGAAGAATCTCATTCATGGATTCTTGGAGTACAGTTCAAGAGAACTGTTGTGTATAGTTGTGAATTGTTACAGCAGTGTATGGATATACACGAGGAAAATAAAGCTTTAATACACAGACAAAAGAAGGAAAATAAAGCTTCAATACATAGACAAAACAAGACAAATAAAGCATCAATTACACAGACAAAAAACAAGGAAAATAAAGCCTCAATTACACAGACAAAAACAAGACAAATAAAGCCTCAATTACACAGACAAAAACAAGAAAAATAAAGCTTCAATTACACAGACAAAAACAAGACAAATAAAGCATCAATACACAGACAAAAACAAGACAAATAAAGCATCAATACACAGACAAAAACAAGACAAATAAAGCCTCAATACACAGACAAAAACAAGAAAAATAAAGCTTCAATACATAGACAAAACAAGACAAATAAAGCATCAATACACAGACAAAAATTATGAAAATAAAGCCTCAATACATGGACATACTCAAGGGCAATGAATCATTAATACACAGACATACACTGAGGAAGATAACATCAACATACACCAATAAAAAGGTGCTAAAATGTGTTATCCTGGTACAAAGTAAGACGGGTGATGAACAGGTCAGGTGAGGAGGGTAGACAGGGTAAGCAAGAACCAAACAAGAGGAGCAAACAAGGACAAACGAAGTCACACGAAATGGGCCAAGCAAAGACAAAAAGAAACAACTAAGAACGATAATCGATACAAAGAACACGTGAACAAAGAAGGGCAAACGATAAGGACAGAACAACTCAGGCAAAGGAGAATATGAAAGAACAGGGAAAAGAGGCAATAGACAAGCAGACAAGAAACATAGGTGCCGATAAACACGCTATAGAGGCATATCCCGGCCACCTGGTGGTGTGTGGGCCGGGGGGGGGGGGGGGAAGGTGTGGGCCTGGAGGTGTGGGCAGAGAGGTGTGGGCCGAGGGAAGGTGTGGGCCAGACGGAAGTATGGGCCAGGAGTTATAGCACATCATAACAGCCAGCCGCGGGAGAGCCAGAGTGAATAATGTTCTAACAGCCAGAGACCTTTATCACAGCCTGATAAAGTCTGAACGTCATGAAAGAACAGAGAGAGAGAGGTGGTGATTTTTTTTTTAGAAAACAAACTGTCAATAGCGGGGATTAGGGTCACCCTATTCTTGTCCCGGAGGATAGAAGATCTTCCCTGATTGGGGCTCTTATCCTAGCCTTTGAGAGAGAGAGATAGAGAGCCTTTGACCGCGTTAGCCACTCTTGACTAGTAGCAAAGCTTCAATCTCTTCGTATTTCAGTCTGCATTTTACTCCTTATAATGGAGTACCATCACGTACTGACTTTAAGAGTATAGTCCTCAATGGAACTGAATCTGAAAACCTCTCAATTCGTGCCAGCATACCCCAAGGTGGTGTGTTTGGCCCTCTACTGTGGAATGTCAACTTTATCAATCTACTTCAGTCATCCCTGAAGCTCATGCCTATGCTGATGACTGTACACTAAACACTTACATGTGAAAAAAGAAGAAATGCCAACTGCTACGAGGATCATTAATTAACAACTTACTGTCAAATCTACCAGGGGAAGGCGGCGGGAAGTCACATTTGCTGCACAACACACACTCAGACGATGGTACACACACTCAGACGATGGTACACACACTCAGACGATGGTACACACACTCAGACGATGGTACACACACTCAGACGATGGTACACACACTCAGACGATGGTACACACACTCAGACGATGGTGCACACACTCAGACGATGGTGCACACACTCAGACGATGGTACACACACTCAGACGATGGTGATAACTAGAAAGCATGATATTGCATACGGGACAGATTTATAAATTGGGACAAAACCTAGTGTTCAGTGACGCAGTTGAGGTCCTCGGGCCAGATTCACCAAGCAGTTACGCAAGCATTTACGAACCTGTACATCTTTTCTCAATCTTTGGCGGCTTTGTTTACAATTATTAAACAGTTAATGAGTTCCTAAGCACCAGGAGGCTGTGTATGATAATAACAACAGTTGATTGGCAAGTTTCCTTGCTTGTAAACAGTTTAATAAATGTAACCAAAGCCGTCAAAGATTGAGGAAAGATGTACACGTGCGTAAGTACTTGCGTAGCTGCTTCGTGAATCTGGGCCCTGGGAATGAAGTTTGTCTCTTCAATTATCATGCCATGTCACGCGCTTAACCTAACAAGCAAGGCAGGCCACAAACTAACTGCCTTAAGGCAAATCTCAAACTATCTTAACGACTCCTCAAACACTTCAATCAATCAGCGATCGTTCATTCCAAGACTGACTCCCATGTGGAACACCATCCCACAACATACAGATACACATGGAATCAACACAACTGACCACATGAAGGCTCTGGTACACAGCTGGCTCCTCTTCCCCACTTACTTAAGTGTTAATGATAATATATCTTAGTATATTCGCAATGATTGATAAATAGAAAGTTCATCAAAAATGAGCCTCTGGAGGCAGGTTTAAACAGATGAGATGATGTAGGATGACATTTCCTGAGGAACCCTATTCTTTGTCTAAATGAGAGAGTGAAGAGAGAGAGTATGGAGAGAGTGGAGAGAGAGAGAGAGTGGAGAGAGAGAGAGAGAGAGAGAGAGAGAGAGAGAGAGAGAGAGAGAGAGAGAGAGAGAGAGAGAGAGAGAGAGAGAGAGAGAGAGAGAGAGAGAGAGAAAGAGAGAGAGAGAGAGAGAGAGAGAGAGAGAGAGAGAGAGAGAGAGAGAGAGTATGGAGAGAAAGGGAGAGAGAGAGAGAGAGAGAGAGAGAGAGAGAGAGAGAGAGAGAGAGAGAGAGAGAGAGAGAGAGAGAGAGAGAGAGAGAGAGAGAGAGAGAGAGAGAGAGAGAGAGAGAGAGAGAGAGAGGGAGAGAGAGAGAGAGAGAGAGAGAGAGAGAGAGAGACAGCGAGAGAGAGAGAGAGAGAGAGAGAGAGAGAGAGAGAGAGAGAGAGAGAGAGAGAGAGAGAGAGACCCTGCTAAACTCCTCCCTTCAGAGTGTGAGAAAAATAAGGAGTTTTTCTCCTTCCTCCTGTCCTCACACTTTATGCCATCCATATATACAAACTATAATATTGCTTGTTTCTTCAACGTAACAAGCGAGGATACTTCGGGTGGGTTGCCTAAAGTCTTGCTCTTCTGGGTAGACAAAACTACTTCAAATTTAGCCCCTTTGACAAACTTCTAAGATCCAAGATTGCGCCCAGAGGCTGTACAGGTGAGGGTAGTAGTTTGGGTTTGGTAAAGGTAGTTTACGCTCTTAATGACTGTTTATAAAAATGAGTTCATCTAACAGCTCTTTATCACGCCACGTAAGTGGATGAAAAATCGGTCAGGTCAGGAGGTTAATGGAACACCAATATTTACCTCTGCTGGCTATTTTTGGGCAGAGGGACCGGCTGGTCTCAGGTGAGCTTAGTAATCTCACCTTCCTGAGAGATTGGGTTGAGTCTCAACTGGTGAGTGAGCAGAGAGGCTCGGTGAGTATACTACACAAGGCAACTCATCTTTATAACCAACTGGTCTCACGTATATCTATGTCTGACCTATGCTATAACCATTTGAGCTATCCTACGGGTCTTATCTCACCTGGTAATATATTTCATAAATCAATAACCCCCATTTCTAAATCAGTACTTCTCCAGGTCTTTCCCGAATCTAAACATCCAATTTTCATGTTAATGTTTCGTGCTCTGTGTTGTGTATTTCTGTATTTCGATCATTTATACATTTATTCTTTGTCTAAATCAATCAAAATCAATCAATTTGGTCTACATCTTTTTGAATAGAAGGAATTTTGTGGCCGCTTCATGTTTTGTTTCCTTGGTTAATATTGTGTACAATATATATATATATATATATATATATATATATATATATATATATATATATATATATATATATATATATATATATATATATATATATATATATATATATATATATATATATATATGTCGTACCTAGTAGCCAGAACTCACTTCTCGGCCTACTATTCAAGGCCCGATTTGCCTAATAAGCCAAGTTTTCCTGAATTAATATATTTTCTCTAATTTTTTTCTTATCAAATGATAAAGCTACCCATTTCATTATGTATGAGGTCAATATTTTTTTATTAGAGTTAAAATTAACGTAGATATATGACCGAACCTAACCAACCCTACCTAACCTAACCTAACCTATCTTTATAGGTTAGGTTAGGTTAGGTAGCGGAAAAAGTTAGGTTAGGTGAGGTTAGGTAGGTTAGGTTGCCGAAAAACAATTAATTCATGAAAACTTGGCTTATTAGGCAAATCAGGCCTTGCATAGTAGTCTGAGAAGTGCGTTCTGGCTACTAGGTACGACATATATATATATATATATATATATATATATAAATAAATAAATATATATATATATATATATATATATATATATATATATATATATATATATATATATATATATATATATATATATATATATATATATATATATAAAGAGCCAGGACACTGTCCAAATACTTACTAAACGAACTCTTTTTACCATTCTTCTGCTTCTAGTGAGAGGGAGTAATAGAGATGGATAACAGGAAGGGAATAACGTGGAAAGTGTGTAGAGAAAGATGGAGTTAGGTTAGGATGGAGGTAGGAAGGAATATGTGAAGAGAAACAGAAAGTTGGGAGAGAGGAGAATGAGGAAGAGAGGGAGAACACCAAGGCAAAAATGGAGCCAATTAGGGCATTGTGGCTGGGAGATTTAGCAGGTGGTGGTTTCAAAGGTGGAGAGTGAGAGGTGGTGGAGAGTGAGAGGTGGTGGACAGTGAGAGGTGGTGGAGAGTGAGGGGTGGTGGAGAGTGAGGGGTGGTGGAGAGTGAGAGGTGGTGGAGAGTGAGGGGTGGTGGAGAGTGAGAGGATGGAGAGTGAGAGGATGGAGAGTGAGAGGTGGTGGAGAGTGAGAGGTGGTGGAGAGTGAGAGGATGGAGAGTGAGAGGATGGAGAGTGAGAGGTGGTGGAGAGTGAGAGGATGGAGAGTGAGGGGTGGTGGAAAGTGAGAGGATGGAGAGTGAGGGGTGGTGGAGAGTGAGAGGTGGTGGAGAGTGAGAGGATGGAGAGTGAGAGGATGGAGAGTGAGAGGTGGTGGAGAGTGAGAGGATGGAGAGTGAGGGGTGGTGGAAAGTGAGAGGATGGAGAGTGAGGGGTGGTGGAGAGTGAGAGGATGGAGAGTGAGGGGTGGTGGAGAGTGAGAGGATGGAGAGTGAGGGGTGGTGGAGAGTGAGAGGATGGAGAGTGAGAGGATGGAGAGTGAGGGGTGGTGGAAAGTGAGAGGATGGAGAGTGAGGGGTGGTGGAAAGTGAGAGGATGGAGAGTGAGGGGTGGTGGAGAGTGAGAGGATGGAGAGTGAGGGGTGGTGGAGAGTGAGAGGATGGAGAGTGAGGGGTGGTGGAGAGTGAGAGGATGGAGAGTGAGAGGATGGAGAGTGAGAGGATGGAGAGTGAGGGGTGGTGGAAAGTGAGAGGATGGAGAGTGAGAGGTGGTGAAGAGTGAGAGGATGGAGAGTGATAGGGAGATTATGGAAAGAGTATTAGAGTGAGGGAGGGTTAGGGGTGGTATGAGGTGAGATAAGGCAAGGCTGAGATAGATATCGAGGGAAGGTAAGGGGTACTTCCCTTACCTTCCCTCGGTAAGGGAAGGCAAGGGAAGGCCCTCATTCCCTTCTTAAGGGAATGAGGTAGAGAGTGAGGGTGAAACACTAGTCGAGAAGCGAGGATTTGACTCGAGAATTTGACAGATTACAAATTACAGATTACAGAGTATTTGACTCTGTATCAAAATACAGAGTCAGATAGGAGAGAGTGAGCGTAAATAAACTTTATAATAGCATGCAAAGATTAAAGGATGGATAATGTTAGATAGCATAAGGAGAGAAAGGATAAGGTTAGATAGCATAAGAGGAAGGATATAGATAGCATAAGAGGAAGGATACAGATAGCATAAGGGGAAGGATAAGACATACTTGCATAAACGCATAAGTTATATGTAACTTAAAGACCTCAACCTCGTCAAGGATTCGAACCTTAGACAGTCTGGTGGTCCAGACACAAAAGTCGTGTACAGTTTACAAAAGTCGTTGATAGCCGAGGCTATTTGAATCAACGACTCTATAAAATTTATAAAATTTCTGCAATCTTTTTTCCCGACTTTTTTCACTTCTATCTTCTATCGTCCAGCATTCAAGGTTCCTTCCCTGAGTCATAAGCGAGTTCACCTTTCTCAGTATATCATGGGTCAGTTTTACACTGTATCGTCACGGTGTCCAAACACCATTTCTAATCCACACTGGCAGGGGTCTCCAGCAACACTGGCAGGGGTCTCCAGCAACACTGGCAGGGGGTCTCCAGCAACACTGGCAGGGGTCTTCAGCAACACTGGCAGGGGGTCTCCAGCAACACTGGCAGGGGTCTCCAGCAACACTGGCAGGGGTCTCCAGCAACACTGGCAGGGGGTCTCCAGCAACACTGGCAGGGGTCTTCAGCAACACTGGCAGGGGGTCTCCAGCAACACTGGCAGGGGTCTCCAGCAACACACTGGCAGGGGTCTCCAGCAACACACTGGCAGGGGTCTCCAGCAACACTGGCAGGGGTCTCCAGCAACACTGGCAGGGGTCTCCAGCAACACACTGGCAGGGGGTCTCCAGCAACACTGGCAGGGGGTCTCCAGCAACACTGGCAGGGGTCTCCAGCAACACTGGCAGGGGTCTCCAGCAACACTGGCAGGGGTCTCCAGCAACACTGGCAGGGGTCTCCAGCAACACTGGCAGGGGTCTCCAGCAACACTGGCAGGAGGTCTCCAGCAACACTGGCAGGGGTCTCAAGCAACACTGGCAGAGGTCTCCAGCAACACACTGGCAGAGGTCTCCAGCAACACTGGCAGGGGGTCTCCAGCAACACACTGGCAGGGGTCTCCAGCAACACTGGCAGGGGTCTCCAGCAACACTGGCAGGGGTCTCCAGCAACACTGGCAGGGGTCTCCAGCAACACTGGCAGGGGGTCTCCAGCAACACTGGCAGGGGTCTCCAGCAACACTGGCAGGGGTCTCCAGCAACACTGGCAGGGGTCTCCAGCAACACTGGCAGGGGTCTCCAGCAACACTGGCAGGGGTCTCCAGCAACACTGGCAGGGGTCTCCAGCAACACTGGCAGGGGTCTCCAGCAACACACTGGCAGGGGGTCTCCAGCAACACACTGGCAGAGGTCTCCAGCAACACTGGCAGGGGTCTCCAGCAACACTGGCAGGGGTCTCCAGCAACACTGGCAGGGGTCTCCAGCAACACTGGCAGGGGTCTCCAGCAACACTGGCAGGGGTCTCCAGCAACACTGGCAGGGGGTCTCCAGCAACACACTGGCAGGGGTCTCCAGTAACACTGGCAGGGGGTCTCCAGCAACACTGGCAGGGGTCTCCAGCAACACACTGGCAGGGGTCTCCAGCAACACTGGCAGGGGTCTCCAGCAACACTGGCAGGGGGTCTCCAGCAACACTGGCAGGGGTCTCCAGCAACACTGGCAGGGGTCTCCAGCAACACTGGCAGGGGTCTCCAGCAACACTGGCAGGGGTCTCCAGCAACACTGGCAGGGGTCTCCAGCAACACTGGCAGGGGTCTCCAGCAACACTGGCAGGGGTCTCCAGCAACACTGGCAGGGGTCTCCAGCAACACTGGCAGGGGTCTCCAGCAACACACTGGCATGGGGTCTCCAGCAACACACTGGCAGGGGTCTCCAGCAACACTGGCAGGGGTATCCAGCAACACTGGCAGGGGTCTCCAGCAACACTGGCAGGGGTCTCCAGCAACACTGGCAGGGGTCTCCAGCAACACTGGCAGGGGTCTCCAGCAACACAGGCAGGGGGTCTCAAGCAACACTGGCAGGGGTCTCCAGCAACACACTGGCAGGGGTCTCCAGCAACACTGGCAGGGGGTCTCCAGCAACACAGGCAGGGGGTCTCAAGCAACACTGGCAGGGGTCTCCAGCAACACACTGGCAGGGGTCTCCAGCAACACTGGCAGGGGTCTCCAGCAACACTGGCAGGGGTCTCCAGCAACACTGGCAGGGGTCTCCAGCAACACTGGCAGGGGGTCTCCAGCAACACACTGGCAGAGGTCTCCAGCAACACTGGCAGGGGTCTCCAGCAACACACTGGCAGGGGTCTCCAGCAACACTGGCAGGGGTCTCCAGCAACACTGGCAGAGGTCTCCAGCAACACTGGCAGGGGTCTCCAGCAACACACTGGCAGGGGTCTCCAGCAACACACTGGCAGGGGGTCTCCAGCAACACTGGCAGGGGTCTCCAGCAACACTGGCAGGGGTCTCCAGCAACACACTGGCAGAGGTCTCCAGCAACACTGGCAGGGGTCTCCAGCAACACTGGCAGGGGTCTCCAGCAACACACTGGCAGGGGTCTCCAGCAACACTGGCAGGGGTCTCCAGCAACACACTGGCAGGGGTCTTCAGCAACACACTGGCAGAGGTCTCCAGCAACACTGCCAGGGGTCTCCAGCAACACACTGGCAGGGGTCTCCAGCAACACTGGCAGGGGTCTCCAGCAACACTGGCAGGGGTCTCCAGCAACACTGGCAGGGGTCTCCAGCAACACTGGCAGAGGTCTCCAGCAACACACTGGCAGGGGTCTCCAGCAACACTGGCAAGGGTCTCCAGCAACACTGGCAGGGGTCTCCAGCAAGACGGAAACTACACATAGATTAAGATCACAGCTTGTCCACCGGGGAACAGAAAAGGTGGTCGGGTGCACTCAACAGATGGCGTCGACATCGTCACAACCACTGTAGACCATAATGCTTTGTTCCCAGCCATAAAGGCGGGTTCGAGGGATAACAGGGAAAATCCAGGGGGGGGGGGCTGCGATACGACCCACAGAGAAGGAAGGGTGGCTGGAATCATCCGTCAAGTTGACAGCCACCATCACTCATCCAGAGATACGCAGCTTAATAGCTGTTATAAGCCCTAACCCCCCCCCCCACCCCCTCCTCCTTTGTGCTGTTTCCAGCACGTGGTTATCTTAGTCTACGCCCATCTACCCTCTCTCTAATTCTGCAATCATTAATTCATGTTGCAACCCGTTCTCGCAAATTCGTAAAGTCAATATTGACTTATTAACAACGTGCATAGGTGATATACTAAACATAATAGATACCCTTAAAAAGATTCATAGAAAACACCGACCTTACCTAACCTTGTTAGTATCTTAAGATAAGCATTTTATTGCTTCGTAATTACAATTATTACTTAACCTATACCTATTATAGGTTAGGTAATAATTGTAATTACGAAGCAATAAGATGCTTATCTTAACATACTAAGTAGGTTAGGTAAGGTCGGTGTTTTCTATGAATCTTTTTAAGGGTATCTATTATGTTAAGTATGTCACCTATGCACATATTTAATAAGTCAATATTGACTTATTAAATTTGCGAGAACGGGTTGCATATTTGCACCTACTTCTATCGACCTGTCTACGTGCGTCTGTCTACTGGCGATAATGTTTGTTTTGGGATGACTGTTAGGGTTAATCCGGTGGCGCCTCGTACGGTCGCACTCGGTCTCCTGGGCTCGCCTTTCCCCGGGGTCTACGCCTTGGTGCCCGTTAGAGCGGCTGAATTAGGTCAGAGGTCACGAGAAGTGGTAAGTTATGTGTCTGGAGTCGCGTATTGACTCACGATCTGACTCCGCATTCTTGACGAGTCTGAGTTGTCCGGTTATCAGAAGCTTCAGTTTTGTCCGGTTATCAGAGACAGGCTTGAGTTTTGTCCGGTTATCAGAGACAGGCTTGAGTTTTGTCCGGTTATCAGAGACAGGCTTGAGTTTTGTCCGGTTATCAGAGACAGGCTTGAGTTTTGTCCAGTTATCAGAGACAGGCTTGAGTTTTGTCCGGTTATCAGAGACAGGCTTGAGTTTTGTCCAGTTATCAGAGACAGGCTTGAGTTTTGTCCGGTTATCAGAGACAGGCTTGAGTTTTGTCCGGTTATCAGAGACAGGCTTGAGTTTTGTCCGGTTATCAGAGACAGGCTTGAGTTTTGTCCGGTTATCAGAGACAGGCTTGAGTTTTGTCCGGTTATCAGAGACAGGCTTGAGTTTTGTCCGGTTATCAGAGACAGGCTTGAGTTTTGTCCGGTTATCAGAGACAGGCTTGAGTTTTGTCCAGTTATCAGAGACAGGCTTGAGTTTTGTCCGGTTATCAGAGACAGGCTTGAGTTTTGTCCGGTTATCAGAGACAGGCTTGAGTTTTGTCCGGTTATCAGAGACAGGCTTGAGTTTTGTCCGGTTATCAGAGACAGGCTTGAGTTTTGTCCGGTTATCAGAGACAGGCTTGAGTTTTGTCCGGTTATCAGAGACAGGCTTGAGTTTTGTCCGGTTATCAGAGACAGGCTTGAGTTTTGTCCGGTTATCAGAGACAGGCTTGAGTTTTGTCCGGTTATCAGAGACAGGCTTGAGTTTTGTCCGGTTATCAGAAAATAAAAGGACAAACATGGACATAAAAACAACAGCAGCATTCGACGCAAAATCCACAGCGCTACATTTTCTTTAACAGCGACTACAATGGTTAGAAAAACAGTTGAAGAGTGGGACACAGTAGTGAACACTGTGCCTCTATATCCTCCACCGAGATAATGTTATTAAAACAAGACTTAAGTTTGACTTAAGACTAGTGCGCTAAAACAGAAGCGGAAAAGAAACAGGGAAAAAGGAGGAAACCCCACCACCTCCATTTAAAACTTTAACCCAAATATCACAGTAACAAGGCTATCGCGAATAACCGGACTCAATTACGGGATCACCATAGCCCGTGCTACATGAACATAACGTTCTGAGTGGCTATATCTAAAACAACAACACAGTCATATAGTGTGTATTCCACCCGGGTATACAGAGGAGGTATACTCGTTAAGGAAACCCAGTATTCCGGGCCTGTATTCTCAGTGGTCATTAGGGTGGTAGATGTGATGTCAACTGGTAGTTCTCTCTTGATGGTTGAACGAGGCTAAGTACATTAGGCTGCCTGCTTATAATAAGATGTTTGGTGTGAAGGGCTTCTGCTAGGTCTAATCTATTTTCTATGTATATGCCAATTATATGGGGGAGTTGTGTGTAAAAATTATCTTTAATGTAGTCCTGTTGTTTGTGTAATGTCAGGCGCCTTAACAGATATGTTGTCGTTTTGCCTATTTACTGAGAGCGACGGGGGTTGACAGTCTCTAAGTTGTCGTGGAGACATAGAAGACATTCTTCTCTTGCGAGAAGTTCCGCTTGCTGACACGAGAGTTTAATTTGTCAACTTTCTTACTGAGGGAAGAACCGGTAAAATATATCAAATTTCTGTGCTGGAATCATTAATGTATCTTTTTCGGTGAGTGGTGTGGGGGGGAGGGAACTATCAGGGGGAAGGCGCCAAGCCATTACGACTATATAGCATTGGGAAGGGGTCAGGATAAGGATTTGGGATAGGACGGAGGGGAAGGAATGGTGCCCAACCACTTGGACGGTCGGGGATTGAACGCCGACCTGCATGAAACGAGACCGTCGCTCTACCGTCCAGCCCAAGTGGGAGTGGGGTTGGGGGGGGGGACTTGAAGCGTTTGATAAGACAGTTGATGAGTGTAAACGACCATTAGCAGATTAATGCAATGATTAACTATAAGGATTTATTATGCTGTATATTGAGTTAACATCGTCAACTTTCTCATTTAATT
>NC_091171.1:39470065-39480065 GCF_040958095.1 Procambarus clarkii
GAGTACCCACATGAGCCACAGGGACGTTAGAAAGAATTTTTTCAGTGTCAGAGTAGTTAACAGATGGAAATTCATTAGGCAGTGATGTGGTGGAGGCTGACTCTATACACAGTTTCAAATGTAGACATGATAGAGCCCAGTAGGCTCAGGAATCTGTACACCAATTGATTGACAGTTGAGAGGCCGGACCAAAGAGCCAAAGCTCAACCCCCTCACCCAAAGGAAAATTAGGAGAGTACAACTAGATGAGTACAATACTCATGAACATATACATCCTCACGGACTCACATACGTATGGTGGCATATACATCGGTTGAGAGGCGGGACCAAAGAGCCAGAGCTCAACCCCCGCAAACACAACTAGGTGAGTACTAGGTGAGTATATACACACACACATACGTCAACACACATATCAGGAACCTGTACACCAGTTGATTGACAGTTGGGAGGTGGGACCAAAGAGCCAGAGCTCAACTCCCTCAAGAACAAATAGGTGAGTACACATGTACTTAGTCACATATACTCAAACATACATGACAAGGTAGAGATGCTATTTATTATAATTCATATATATATATATATATATATATATATATATATATATATATATATATATATATATATATATGTCGTACCTAGTAGCCAGAACGCACTTCTCAGCCTACTATGCAAGGCCCGATTTGCCTAATAAGCCAAGTTTTCATGAATTAATGTTTTTTCGTCTACCTAACCTACCTAACCTAACCTAACCTAGCTTTTTTTGGCTACCTAACCTAACCTTACCTATAAATATAGGTTAGGTTAGGTTAGGTAGGGTTGGTTAGGTTCGGTCATATATCTACGTTAATTTTAACTCCAATAAAAAAAAATTGACCTCATACATAGAGAAAAGGGTTGCTTTATCATTTCATAAGAAAAAAATTATAGTAAATATATTAATTCAGGAAAACTTGGCTTATTAGGCAAATCGGGCCTTGAATAGTAGGCTGAGAAGTGAGTTCTGGCTACTAGGTACGACATATATATATATATATATATATATATGTACAGTACATATAAATGCATTTGTATATATTTAAGTATAAGTTTAATATATTATTGCCTGTATACAAGACAATTTGTATATATGTTCATGTGAAATAAATACACATGAACACATTGTGTTGAATGGTGTGAGAATAGCTTCAACTATCTCATCTCTCAGTGTGTAATGTCTCAATACAATTGTTTCAATTTCAATTTCAAATTTCCTTGCTACCTTCTAGCACCTACGAGTTGCCCCTGAAGGTGCCTCACTTAAGACCTGGGCCTCACCTAAGACCTGGGGAAGGTCGTAGGTTGACTCATCTGAGGAGTATGATGAATGAGAATGATAAGTCCTGATCAATACTACTTTTGTCTTCTTCGATGGGAAAATGCTAATTGGATTTTGTATATATTTTTAGCTATGTTTGCTTTTCTTTGTGATCTCTTCGTTCCTGGTCACTTGTTCATTGCTTTCTCATTCGTAATGAGTTGAGGATAATGAGAACAATGAGTAAACATGAGAATAATGGATATTATCACATTGCCATTTAAGGTAAACAGTTTACATTAAGGCATATCGCCTGGTATTAACCTTTAGATCTTCTACACACTCAATACTCGTCTATCTCAACGTTAGGCCTATATTCTAGAGTGTATAGGCCTAGAGGCCTAAATATATGCATATTTTTGTTCCATGTTTTCTATTTATTTGTTTTTTTGCTTCTTCATCTTGTTTTTCATTTGTTCTGTCTCTTCTATGCTCCTTCGATATTGTATTGTTTTTCTTCGTTTGCACTTCTTAATTTGGGCTGGACGGTAGAGCGACGGTCTCGCGTCACGCAGGTCGGTGTTCAATCCCCGAGTGTCCACAAGTGTTTGGGTACCATTCCTTTCCCTCCCGTCCCATCCCAAATCCTTATCCTGACTCCCTTTCCCAGTGCTATATAGTCGTAATGGCTTGGCGCTGAGCATTCTACATGCTCAGTTTACAATTTACATTTTTAGTTTACACTCTTCCCTCCTTAGTTGCATCTACTGATGGCCTTGTTAATGGTTTACAGAGGTGTTCATTTTATCTTCACCTGTGTAGTGTTTGGTATTCTTTCTCCTATCATTATCTTTTATATTCTGCTTCACGTGTTATTATACTTAACTTGGCTGTTGTTCTTTCGTCCCTTGTTTGATCAATTATTATATATTTTTTTTATATTGCCTCTCCCTACCCCCTGTTGTTCTATTGTGTTGTTGTTGGTGGTGTGTGTGTGTGGGTGTGTGTGTGTGTGTGGGTGTGTGTAGGTGTGTGTGTAGGTGTGTGTATGGGTGTGTGTGTGTGTGTGTGTGTGTGTGTGTGTGTGTGTGTGTGTGTGTGTGTGTGTGTGTGTACTCACCTATTTGTGCTTGCGGGGGTTGAGCTTTGGCTCTTTGGTCCCGCCTCTCAACTGTCAATCAACTGGTGTACAGATTCCTGAGCCTACTGGGCTCTATCATATCTACATTTAAAACTGTGTATGGAGTCAGCCTCCACCACATCACTGCCTAATGCATTCCATCCGTTAACTACTCTGACACTGAAAAAGTTCCTTCTAACATCTCTGTGGCTCATGTGGGTACTCAGTTTCCACCTGTGTCCCCTTGTTCGCGTCCCACCAGTGTTGAATAGTTTATCCTTGTTTACCCGGTCGATTCCTCTGAGGATTTTGTAGGTTGTGATCATGTCTCCCCTTACTCTTCTGTCTTCCAGTGTCGTAAGGTGCATTTCCCGCAGCCTTTCCTCGTAACTCATGCCTCTTAGTTCTGGGACTAGTCTAGTGGCATACCTTTGGACTTTTTCCAGCTTCGTCTTGTGCTTGACAAGGTACGGGCTCCATGCTGGGGCCGCATACTCCAGGATTGGTCTTACATATGTGGTGTACAAGATTCTGAATGATTCCTTACACAGGTTCCTGAACGCTGTTCTGATGTTAGCCAGCCTCGCATATGCCGCAGACGTTATTCTTTTTATGTGGGCTTCAGGAGACAGGTTTGGTGTGATATCAACTCCTAGATCTTTCTCTCTGTTCGTTTCATTAAGTACTTCATCTCCTATTCTGTATCCTGTGTTTGGCCCCCTATTTCCACCACCTAGTTTCATTACTTTGCATTTACTCGGGTTGAACTTCAACAGCCATTTGTTGGACCATTCACTCAGTCTGTCTAGGTCATCTTGTAGCCTCCTACTATCGTCCTCAGTTTCAATCCTCCTCATAATTTTTGCATCATCGGCAAACATTGAGAGAAACGATTCTATACCCTCTGGAAGATCATTTACATATATCAGAAACAGTATAGGTCCAAGGACTGACCCCTGCGGTACTCCACTCGTAACGTCTCGCCAATCTGAGACCTCACCCCTCACACTGACTCGTTGTCTCCTGTTACTTAGGTACTCCTGTATCCAACGGAGTACCTTCCCTTTCACTCCAGCCTGCATCTCCAGTTTTTTCACTAGCCTCTTGTGTGGCACTGTGTCAAAGGCTTTCTGACAATCCAAAAATATGCAGTCTGCCCACCCTTCTCTTTCTTGCCTTATTTTTGTTGCCTGGTCGTAGAATTCAAGTAACCCTGTGAGGCAGGACCTGCCTTCCCTGAACCCATGTTGATGCTGTGTTACAAAGTTCTTTCGCTCCAGGTGCTCCACTAGCTTTCTTCGCACAATCTTCTCCATCATCTTGCATGGTATGCAGGTTAGGGACACTGGTGTGTGTGTGTGTGTGTGTGTGTGTGTGTGTGTGTGTGTGTGTGTGTGTGTGTGTGTGTGTGTGTGTGTGTGGGTGGGTGGGTGTGGGTGTGTGCGTGTGTGGATGTATATATGTGTGTGTGTGTGTGTGGGTGTGTGTATTTACTATTCGTGTCTGCAGAATCGAACTATTAGCTCTTGGACCCCGCCTTTCTAACCAATCTATTTTTCCTCTATTAAAAAAATCCTTATTTTTTTCCTCAGAGGCATCAGCGGAAAGGAAACCCTACCCATTTGCTTCCGCCTCGGCCGGGAATCGAACCCCGGCTTCCTTTTTCCTCCGCGGAGTAATCCTCACTATAATCCTCCTCAATAATAATCCATAATATCCCTACCGTTGCCTCTCATACCATCCTGCTTGGGAGTCTAGTTTTAACACAGACGACTAATTAACCTCCGCAGTAATCCGCTGTAATCCGCTACATTAGATACGGATTTCGTGTTCTGTAATCTCTCATGTTATACTCTTGGATTCATCATGTTTTAATTATATATATTATTATTTGGTCATGCTCCTGCACTCATCAAACCAACGGCTTCTGTTGAACTCATCAAACCAACGGCTCCTGTTGTACTCATCAAACCAACGGCTACTGTTGTACTCATCAAACCAACGGCTCCTGTTGCACTCATCAAACCAACGGCTCCTGTTGTACTCATCAAACCAACGGCTCCTGTTGCACTCATCAAACCAACGGCTCCTGTTGTACTCATCAAACCAACGGCTCCTGTTGCACTCATCAAACCAACGGCTCCTGTTGTACTCATCAAACCAACGGCTCCTGTTGTACTCATCAAACCAACGGCTCCTGTTGTACTCATCAAACCAACGGCTCCTGTTGCACTCATCAAACCAACGGCTCCTGTTGCACTCATCAAACCAACGGCTCCTGTTTCACTCATCAAACCAACGGCTCCTGTTGTACTCATCAAACCAACGGCTCCTGTTGTACTCATCAAACCAACGGCTCCTGTTGTACTCATCAAACCAACGGCTCCTGTTGCACTCATCAAACCAACGGCTCCTGTTGTACTCATCAAATCAACGGCTCCTGTTGCACTCATCAAACCAACGGCTCCTGTTGTACTCATCAAACCAACGGCTCCTGTTGTACTCATCAAACCAACGGCTCCTGTTGAAATCATCAAACCAACGGCTCCTGTTGTACTCATCAAACCAACGGCTCCTGTTGAAATCATCAAACCAACGGCTCCTGTTGAAATAATCAAACCACGGTGAGAGACAATTCTATCAACATCAAGGGGCCCAAGATTTTTAAACAGTCGTCTTGTTAACAAAAGGGACATAATTGGCCGACCTCTCACCGTGTTCAAGAGAGAGAAACCGACCAACACCTCCTATAGATACCTGATGAACCGTGCTCCGATTCATATGTCAAGAGACCGAACAGCCAGCTGCGTGTAACAACAGTTCGGTTGATCAAACAGGAGGCCCGGTTAGAACCCGGGCTGCGGGGGAATTGATCTCTGGGACAAACAGACGGTATGGCTATATCCTGAGGCGGACATCTAGCCAGCAATATCTCCTGAAGGGAGAGATATTGGCGTCTGTTTGACGGGAATGCTAATTCCCGTCAATCAGACAACTGGAATTAGTATACGTATCACACACACACACACACACACACACACACACACACACACACACACACACACACACACACACACACACACACACACACACACACACACACACAGGTTTGGTACACCAATGCTGATGGGGTATCTAATAAAGCAGAAGAGATAAAAGAAAGAGTGAGTGAAGCAGATCCTGACATAGTTGCAATTGTGGAAACTAAAATTAATGACATGATCTCAGATGCAATCTTTCCTGAAGGGTACCAGGTGATACGAAAAGAGAGGACACAGAGACAGGGAGGGGGAGTAGCACTCCTAATAAAGCGGAAATGGAAGTTTGAAGACCTGGGAAATCGAGTTACCAATGAGTGCACAAGCTTCATACATGGAACTCTGACAGTAGATGGGAGGAAGATTGTGATCTTGGTAATCTACAATCCCCCACCAAACAGTAGAAGACCCAGGCAGGAGTATGATGACAACAACAAAGCATGTATAGATGAACTGCAGAAGGCAGCAACACTAGCCCACAGAATGAGAGCGAAGCTGCTGATCATGGGGGACCTAAATCATGGAGAGATAAATTGGGAATCAAGGAATCCCCATGGAGGGGATGAAACGTGGGGAGCAAAATTAGTAGATGTTATAGACAGGAATTTCCTGACACAACATGTGAAGGAAGACACAAGGGAAAGAGGAGGAGATGCACCGAGCCTATTAGACCTGATTTTCACCCAGAACGTAGAAGATATCGAGAATTTAGAGCATGAAATACCTCTAGGGGCCAGTGACCATTGTGTCCTAGTCTCTGACTACATGATGGAATTCAAAATTATGACCATGGGACAAGAGATCTGGGAAAGGAGAGCTGACTACAGGAAAGGGGACTATATGAGGATAAGGGACTATCTGGGTGAAGTGCAGTGGGAGGAAGAAATTAGAGGAAAAACAGTCCAAGATATGATGGACCTAGTCATACAGAAATGCCAGGAGGCCGAAGAGAGATTTATACCAACGGTAAAGGGAAAAAATAAGAAGGAATATAATAACCCATGGTTTAATAGACAGTGTCAGGAAGCAAAAATGGCCAGCAGGCGGGAGTGGAGGAAGTACAGAAGACAAAGAACAGAGGACAACAGAAGCAGATACAACAGAGCTAGGAACGATTACATTAACATAAGACGAACATCGGAAAGGGACTATGAGAACGATATTGCAATCAAAGCGAAAAAACAACCTAAGTTACTACACAGTCATATAAGAAGAAAAATGTCGGTGAACGACCAAGTGACAAGACTAAGGAAGACAGAGGGGGCATATACTGAAAGTGACAAGGAAATCTGCGAGGCACTGAATGCCAGTTTCCATGGAGTGTTCACTACCGAGCCTGAGCAGCTCCCATTGTTGGAAGGGGTTACCCTAGATGAAAGACTATCAGATATAGAGGTGACAGCAGAGGAGGTAATGAAACAGTTGACAACTCTAGATGCAACTAAAGCAGTTGGACCAGACAAAGTATCACCGTGGATACTAAAAGAAGCAGCACAGGCCCTCAGCGTGCCTCTGGCAATGATCTTTAATGAGTCACTTATGTCAGGAGAATTGCCCAGTTGCTGGAAGAAGGCAAATGTCGTGCCGATCTTCAAGAAAGGAGATAGGGAGGAGGCACTTAACTACAGACCTGTATCACTGACAAGCATCCCCTGTAAAATACTGGAAAGAATAATTAGGCTACGACTGGTTGCACACCTGGAGAACATTAGGTTTGTGAACAAACATCAACATGGGTTCTGGACAGGGAAATCGTGCCTAACAAACCTTCTGGAATTCTATGATAAAATAACGAGGATAAGACAGGACAGAGATGGTTGGGCAGACTGCATATTTCTGGACTGCCAAAAAGCCTTTGATACAGTACCGCACATGAGACTGCTGTTCAAGCTCGAGAGGCAGGCGGGGGTGGGGGGAAAGGTCCTAGAATGGATAAGGAACTACCTAACAGGAAGGAGCCAAAGAGTTACGGTAAGGGGCGAGAAGTCGGACTGGCGAACAGTAACAAGTGGAGTACCACAAGGATCGGTGCTGGGACCAATTCTATTTCTTGTATATGTTAACGACATGTTTACAGGCGTAGAGTCCTACATGTCGATGTTTGCGGATGATGCAAAGTTGATAAGAAGAGTTGTGACAGATGAGGATTGCAGGATCCTCCAAGAGGACCTGAACAGATTGCAGAGATGGTCAGAGAAATGGCTACTAGAATTCAACACGAGCAAATGTAAAGTTATGGAAATGGGACTAGGAGATAGGAGACCAAAGGGACAGTACACAATGAAGGGGAACAGCCTACCTGTAACGACGCGTGAAAGAGACCTGGGGGTGGACGTAACACCTAATCTATCTCCTGAGGCACATATTAATAGGATAACGACAGCAGCGTACTCTACACTGGCAAAAGTTAGAACATCATTCAGAAACCTAAGTAAGGAGGCATTTAGGGCGCTTTACACTGCCTACGTAAGGCCAGTCTTAGAGTATGCCGCCTCATCATGGAGTCCCCATCTGAAGAAGCATATAATGAAACTGGAAAAGGTTCAGAGGTTTGCAACGAGACTCGTCCCAGAGCTACGAGGGATGGGGTATGAAGAGCGCCTGAGGGAACTGTGCCTTACGACACTAGAAAGAAGAAGGGAGAGGGGGGACATGATAGGAACGTATAAGATACTCAGAGGAATTGACAGAGTGGACATAGACGAAATGTTCACACGGAATAGTAACAGAACGAGAGGACATGGATGGAAGCTTGAAACTCAGATGAGTCACAGAGATGTAAGGAAGTTTTCTTTTAGCGTGAGAGTAGTGGGGAAATGGAATGCACTTCAGGAACAGGTTGTGGAAGCAAATACTATTCATAATTTTAAAACCAGGTATGATAGGGAAATGGGACAGGAGTCATTGCTGTAAACAACCGATGCTCGAAAGGCGGGATCCAAGAGTCAATGCTCGATCCTGCAAGCACATATAGGTGAGTGAGTACACACACACAACAGCAGACAGGGTAGATAAAGACAGGCTATTTAACACAAGGGGCACACGCACAAGGGGACACAGGTGGAAACTGAGTGCCCAAATGAGCCACGGAGATATTAGAAAGAACTTTTTTAGTGTCAGAGTGGTTGACAAATGGAATGCATTAGGCAGTGATGTGGTGGAGGCTGACGCCATACACAGTTTCAAATGTAGATATGATACAGCCCAATAGGCTCAGGAACCTGTACACCAGTTGATTGACAGTTGAGAGGCGGGACCAAAGAGCCAGAACTCAACCCCCGCAAACACAAATAGGTGAGTACACACACACACACACACACACACACACACACACACACACACACACACACACACACACACACACACACACACTAGTTCTCATATGTTACCTACTCTAGGGAGCCGGTCGGCCGAGCGGACAGCACGCTGGACTTGTGATCCTGTGGTCCCGGGTTCGATCCCAGGCGCCGGCGAGAAACAATGGACAGAATTTCTTTCACCCTATGCCCCTGTTGCCTAGCAGTAAAATAGGTACCTGGGTGTTAGTCAGCAGTCACGAGCTGCTTCCTGGGGGTGGAGGCCTGGTCGAGGACCGGGCCGCGGGGACACTAAAGCCCCGAAATCATCTCAAGATAACCTCAAGATAACCTCAAGATAAACGGGAGCAGGTAATTGGGGAGGAGAAGTGGTCACGGGTCCTGCCTTCAGCTGATGGAGGAGGGGCGGCGTGGCCCCCGTCTAAATATTAGCGTGTAAATAGAGTGGATGGCCAGCCACGCTTAACCCGGCACCACTCGGGGCTCCTGGTGTGGGTGATGGGTGATCTCTGTCTGTATGTTTACATGGCTTAGCCTCCTCTTTAGTGCTCTTTATAGCTCTATCTTGTATATGTAGCTCTCTTTTTTGGGGGGTAAAGATCTCTCTCTCTCTCTCTCTCTCTCTCTCTCTCTCTCTCTCTCTCTCTCTCTCTCTCTCTCTCTCTCTCTCTCTCTCTCTCTCTCTCTCTCTCTCTCGCAAGGAGACTCGGGGAATATACACCAAAAAGCGGGGGGTTGGGGGGGAGGGAGGGGGGGTTATACCTCTCGGTGTATGCTGAAACCTTTATACAGTTAGGGGGTCTGTGCCCAGTCGATCCTCCGTGGCCAGGGTTCGAACTCTGGTGGAATCCGTGGCGTGGCGAGAGTGCTGCCATTCTCCTGGAGTGTACTGTTATCTCATTCACCTTCACGTTTTTTATTTCATTTTTTCTCTCTCCTCTTCCTCATTCTCTCCTCATTCTCTCCCTCCGTATCTTCTTTCTCATTCGCACGAGGTTCCTTTTTTCTGATAATATTCCTCTGCCTCTTCTATTTCCTCTTTCTCTTCTAACTTCTGCTGCTGCTTTCCTCTCTCCTCTTCCTCCTCTGCTAGTGCCTCTGCTCCTGCCTCTCTCACTCGTCAGTGGCTGTGCATCAACACTTTGTAAGAGAGGTGTGAGGAAGTGAGGCGGTGGACAGCGATATGAATGGGCCAAGTATAACTTTGTGAGGAAGGTTGGTGGAGTTGTTT
>NC_091171.1:39485065-39487565 GCF_040958095.1 Procambarus clarkii
AGAGGTGCCTACTTCTCGCTCTCCTCCTTCCCCACCCCCATACACCCATTCCCCCCCCCCTCCTCTCTTCTACATCTCTCCCCTCTCTCCTGTCTCCTCTCCCCCTTTCTCCCCTCTCTTCGTCCATTTCAATATTCTTCTCCCCATTTTGGTAACGTAACAGTCTTGGGGGGGGAGGGTGACCTTACCAGCCTCAGGTTGTCCACGAAGTTGGGACAGGTGCAGAACCCCGGCAATTCTACCATCTATTATCTATTATCTATCTATTATCTACTATCTAATATCTATCTATTATCTACTGTCTATAAGCTATCTACAATCTATAATCTATCTATTATCTACTATCTACTATTATCTACTACCTACTATCAATTCTACTAGATTGCAGTTCTACTATCTCTCTCAAGGAGAGTTATATATATATATATATATATATATATATATATATATATATATATATATATATATATATATATGCATATATATATATGCATATATATATATGCATATATATATATATATATATATATATATATATATATATATATATATATATATATATATATATATAATATGAAGGTAACGTCTGGAGACAGCTCTAATACAGTCTATGGTGTTATCAAATTTGCAAGGAAAGCACCCACAATCACAGAGATAAGTGGCCATTAGAATGACTTACATGATCTTGAGAGACCAGCACAATGCGTTCCTGCCCTCCCCCGGCGCACCTTAGTGGGTGTTCACGCACTTCAAGAAGGCCATGCGCTAAGGGGGAGTTCTGTGACGCACTTGAGGGAGTTATGAACGCATGGCGTATGTGATATACGGCTGTACGGGCTCTTTAGTAATAATCCTCCTGACTGGGATTTTATGCTAATATCCTTTCCCTATTATGAGCACTCAATAGCTCGGACGATAGGGCTTCTGCTTCATATGACTCTACTGGAAGCCATAGTCTACTGTCTACTGCAAGCTGTAGTCTACTGTCTACTGCAAGTCATAATCTGCTGTCTACTGCAAGCTGTAGTCTACTGTCTACTACAAGCCATAGTCTATTGTCTACTGCAAGTCATAGTCTATTGTCTACTGCAAGCCATAGTCTACTGTCTACTGCAAGCCATAGTCTACTGTCTACTGCAAGCCATAGTCTACTGTCTACTGCAAGCCATAGTCTACTGTCTACTGCAAGTCATAGTCTATCTACTGCAAGCCATAGTCTACTGTCTACTGCAAGCCATAGTCTACTGTCTACTGCAAGTCATAGTCTATCTACTGCAAGCCATAGTCTACTGTCTACTGCAAGTCATAGTCTATCTACTGCAAGCCATAGTCTACTGTCTACTGCAAGCCATAGTATATTGTCTACTGCAAGTCATAGTCTACTGTCTATTGCAAGTCATAGTCTACTGTCTACTGCAAGCCATAGTCTACTGTCTACTGTTCTACTTCTGACTCTCCATTATTTCAATGGATTTTTTTAGGCTGCATTTTTGGTCAACTGAACTGTTGTTGTTAAGAGATTGCTAATTGGACCTTCATGGCTTGGTTGGCTCCTTGGTGGCGGGGAGTAGATGAACCACGCGGAACCCTTGAACCAGGACCAGGTAAACCATGGGAACCCCCATGAACCAGGGACCAGATGTGGGTCAGGGGAGAAAACGCCAAATCTGTTACGACTTTTATTATAAATCTATTACAGTAGTCTAGAACCAGAATGTAGAACCATCTTGAGATTACCTTGAGGTGCTTCCGGGGCTTAGCGTCCCCGCGGCCCGGTCGTCGACCAGGCCTCCTGGTTGCCGGACTGATCAACCAGGCTGTCGGACGCGGCTGTTCACAGCCTGACGTATGAGTCACCACAGGAGCAAAATGAACCCCCATTTTCTTACACTGAACCTGGTGAAGGTTCGGACCATCAGTTCCTCCATCTTTATTTATTTTTATATATATATATATATATATATATATATATATATATATATATATATATATATATATATATATATATATATATATATATATATATAAGAAGGTACATTGGGATTGTGGGGGATTCATAGTATAGTAATTACATTGTTGTAAAGCCACTAGTACGCGCAGCGTTTCGGGCAGATTTCTTATTCTTTTTTTCATTTTCTTGCTTTTCTCCTTCTCCGTAATCTTCTGCACTTTCCTCTTCCTCTTTATTAGGCAAAGATGATGCTGGAGTTACCAGCAGGATGCTGTAATAATATGATAAGTGATGCTATTCGTAAACTTTATCTTGCCTATGTTAGAACCCATAGAAAACTATATATATATAGTTTTCTAAACCATTTTAGAGAATATATTAAATTCTTTAGCAACTGTAAGGAGATTGATGAAGAGGTTTCTGATCCCTGGGGATTAGAAACCTTCCTTATCAAGACAGTTATACATATGTATGGAAGGGTGTGAGAGACATCACAGGGCGTTGATGATCAGGCAAGAACACATCAACAAAGATTGTTCAAATAGTGTA
>NC_091171.1:39492565-39520065 GCF_040958095.1 Procambarus clarkii
TGTAAACTATGTGGTATGTTAAGGTCTCACACCCTTGCTCATTATGTTCTTGATTGTCCGTTGATTAATGTATATAGCAACACTGAGATAAGGACTGTTCCTGAACAAATAGCCTGGATGTGTCACAACGGAAAGGTTGATGATATTCTGGTGAGATGCAAGACTTTTGCACCAAGATTGTAACCTTTTGTTGATCTGTCTGAATGTCTATTTGTAGCTTCTTTACTGCTACTTATGTCTATGTCCTTAGTCATGACAGTATCTGTGTGTACGTCTGGTAACATTCTGCATGTGTACAGGAAGAATTGTATTTGTTTACTACTCAGAATGTCCGGTAATATCTTGATTGTTTGTGAAGTATATATATATATATATATATATATATATATATATATATATATATATATATATATATATATATATATATATATATATATATATATATATATATATATATATATATATATATATATATATATATGTCGTACCTAGTAGCCAGAACGCACTTCTGAGCCTACTATGCAAGGCCCAATTTGCCTAATAAGCAAAGTTTTCATGAATTAATTGTTTTTCGACTACCTAACCTACCTAACCTAACCTAACCTACCTTTTTCGGCTACCAAACCTAACCTAACCTATAAAGATAGGTTAGGTTAGGTTAGGTAGGGTTGGTTAGGTTCAGTCATATATCTACGTTAATTTTACCTCCATTAAAAAAAAATTGATGTCATATATAATGAAATGGGTAGCTTTATCATTTCATAAGAAAAAAATTAGAGAAAATATATTAATTCAGGAAAACTTGGCTTATTAGGCAAATCGGGCCTTGCATAGTAGGCTGAGAAGTGAGTTCTGGCTACTAGGTACGACATATATATATATATATATATATATATATATATATATATATATATATATATATATATATATATATATATATATATATATGTCGTACCTAGTAGCCAGAACTCACTTTTTGGCCTACTATTCAAGGCCCGATTTGCCTAATAAGCCAAGTTTTCCTTAATTAATATATTTTTTCTAATTTTTTTCTTATGAAATGATAAAGCTACCTATTTCATTATGTATGAGGTCAATTTTATTTTATTGGAGTTAAAATTAACGTAGATATATGACCGAACCTAACCAACCCTACCTAACCTAACCTAACCTATCTTTATAGGTTAGGTTTGGTTAGGTAGCCGAAAAAGTTAGGTTAGGTCAGGTTAGGTAGGTTAGGTAGTCGAAAAACAATTAATTCGTGAAAACTTGGCTTATTAGGCAAATCGGGCCTTGCATAGTAGGCTGAGAAGTGCGTTCTGGCTACTAGGTACGACATATATATATATATATATATATATATATATATATATATATATATATATATATATATATATATATATATATATATATCATGGCAAATCGGGCCTTACATAGTAGGCTGAGAATATATATATATATATATATATATATATATATATATATATATATATATATATATATATATATATATATATATATATATATATATATATATATATGTCGTACCTAGTAGCCAGAACGCACTTCTCGGCCTACTATGCAAGGCCCGATTTGCCTAATAAGACAAGTTTTCCTGAATTAATATATTTTCTCTATTTTTTTTCTTATGAAATGATAAAGCTACCCATTTCATTACATATGAGGTAAAAAAAATTTGATAGGAGTTAAAATTAACATAGATATATGACCGAACCTAACCAACCCTACCTAACCTAACCTAACCTATCTTCATATGTTAGGTTAGGTTAGGTAGCCGAAAAAGTTAGGTTAGGTTAGGTTAGGTAGGTTAGGTGGTCGAAAAATCATTAATTCATGAAAACTTGGCTTATAAGGCAAATTGGGCCTTGCATAGTAGGCTGAGAAGTGCGTTCTGGCTACTAGGTACGACATATGTATATATATATATATATATATATATATATATATATATATATATATATATATATATATATATATATATATATATATATATATGAACACGTTTTACCGAATGGGGTGAGAATAGTTTGATCTACCTCATCCCTTTGTGTGTCCCTTTGATTGTAGAATAATTTTATCTCCCAAATAATTCCTTGTATTTGGCATCCTGCTCCCTACACCTATCTTCATTACATTACATTTGCTCGGGTTTAACTCTAACAACTATTTGTTGGACCATTCCTTCAGTTTGTCCAGGTCTTTATGCTGTTCTCTATCTTAATCCTTCTCATAATGTTGGCACTATCAGCAAACATTGAGAGAAATGAGTATACGCTCTGGAAGATCATTTATGTATATCAGAAACAAGGTAGGTCTCAGTTCAGAGCCCTGTGGGACTCCACTAGTGACTTCACGCCAATCTGAGTCTTACCCCGCACTGTAACTCTCGGCTTCTTATTGCTTAGGTACTCCCTCATCCACTGGTGCACCCTACCAGTTACTCCTGCCTGTTTCTCCAGCTTATGCACCAGCCTCTTATGGGGTACTGTGCCAAAGGATTTCCGATAGTCCAAGAAAATGCAGTCTGCCCAACCTTCTCTTTCTTGCTTATTCTTGCTTATTCTTTCTTACCTGATCAATTATTAAACCAGTGAGAATTCTATTAAACCAGTGAGGCAAGATTTACCATACTACATATGTGTGTGTACTCACCTATTTGAACTCACCAAGTTGTGCTTGCGGGGGTTGAGCTTTGGCTCTTTGGTCCCGCCTCTGCATTGAGATCAGGATCAGATCTAGTCTCGTATGAGAAAAGTTATCATGAACGCGTGAAGTAAAACTGCCCATAGTGACTCAAACTAATAAAGAACTATAATAAAAATACCACTATGCAAATAGCAGATTCTTATCACAAATAATATATATTGGTGAATGTATATATACACAATACAATCTGACCAGTAACATAACGGCATGTTCATAAACAATCACAATCAATCATCATTTCTCAATCTTATATAATAACAAAGCATTACATGTTTAAATATAAAGATTAAACTAATGTCTATTGAAACAAGGCTCGACCACCGCCTCTCAGGGAAACCATATCATGCGGTATTATGGTAAATGTTTCTGAATAATTACTTGAAACATCAAATGATATTTAATGATGTGATTATCACGAATAACATCATTAAACATTCCCAGAGGTTAACTGGCCACTCGAAAGTCAGTATCATACCTGTAATAGGTCACTGCCTTTGATATAATTATTTTACCTTAACTGGGGCCTGATAATTTACCTGATTTTACCTTAACCGGGTCGTCCTTCAACCCTGAGTAGGGACTCTATTGAGGAACGTTTGTTTGATGTATCAGTCAAACGTTTCTCCCCCCCCCCCCCTGCCCCCTTCACGAAGTCTGCTTTTGGAAACTTTGGACGTTTAAACGTTTCTCAATGCCAGACACCACAAATATATGTAAATATTTATACGTAAATTAAATTTTAATTCAGTTTGTTGCAGATATTTTTAGGAAAAAAGGCGATTAATACTCTTCTGAATTAATGCTTGTTTTATGTTCAAATTGGTCTAACTTTGATCAAGAAATTAATTTAATTTTGACCTTTTTTGCCAATAATGGTCATCCTGTTTATATGTTATATACTTTTATAAGGAACTTCTTAAATAAAAAGTTCCACCTTTCTTTTAATATTACTGCGGTAGAAAGGGATATTAAATATATTAAATTACCCTTTTTTCTGTAAGTAATGACACCATTAGTTTTTCTGTAAGATGTCCATTAAGGAAACTTTTATAGGATCGTTATCCTCAAGTAAACTTTAGATTTATTTTTGTGAATACAAATACATTAGGCTCCTGTTTTAAATTTATAGATAAAGTGCCTACCCCCATATATACGATAAGTAGTATCGTATATATGTATAATTGTTCCAGCTGGATACATCGGGACATACATACATACATAATTCTGGATACATTTGGGAGTTCCATTCGGAACTTTAAGATAAGGATATTTAAGCACTGGGATGAATTATTTGGGACTGAATTACCATTATCCAAACTAGCATTCTCAGAGATTAGAAATCATTTTAATGAGTTGAATCATTCTCTGCCGGAATCCGATTTTATCATTTTAGACTCTTGCATGAATGGCCAATCGGATTTGAGACTAATGGAATCCTTATATATCACGGAGCTGCGGCCTCATCTAAATAATAACGTTTCAGCTGTTCAGTTATACATTGTATAATCCACAGTGGGTCTTGTGTTTTAATTTATAGGTCATGTTGACGAACTTATTATTTTCTTTAGTCTCCCCTTGATTGTGTTTTTTGTTACTCATTTCAAGTATTGATATTTTGAATTGTTGTATTTGTGTAATTAAGACATAATACAATGTTTTGGTGCTTAGTTATTGTGGGATTTTTATGTTTCTTACAAGGTGTTAGCTAGGAATCTATAATTGTTTTAAATATGTTGGTGTTTTACATAAATTTTATGTAAGTATAGTTATTTATTATAATTTTTGAATTAGTTTTGAGTATCCATGTGATAATTATCGAGTGTTACTTTGTTTAATCATTTCACGTAAGTCTAACAGTGTGTTTTGTTTTGTAACTTGTGTTGTAAGTTATAACTTGTGTTGTAAGTTATAACTTGTGTTGTAAGTTATAACTTGTGTTGTAAGTTATAACTTGTGTTGTAGGTTATAACTTGTGTTGTAAGTTAAAACTTGTGTTGTAAGTTATAACTTGTGTTGTAAGTTATAACTTGTGTTGTAAGTTATAACTTGTGTTGTAAGTTATAACTTGTGTTGTAAGTTATAACTTGTGTTGTAAGTTATAACTTGTGTTGTAAGTTATAACTTGTGTTGTAAGTTAAAACTTGTGTTGTAAGTTAAAACTTGTGTTGTAAGTTATAACTTGTGTTGTAAGTTAAAACTTGTGTTGTAAGTTATAACTTGTGTTGTAAGTTATAACTTGTGTTGTAAGTTATAACTTGTGTTGCTTTAAATCTCTTGTCTTCTGATAGGAATTTTTGTCCAGTATGAGTTCCTTGTTTGATACTTATTGTATTCAGTCACTTCTGTATTCTTTTTTCTATTTTACGTGAATTTAAAGAAGAATTTTAATATTTTTGTTATATATGTTATAAGAGAGAATGACTGACCTAGATTGGAGGTCAGGTGCTTATGGCTAGTCTCACGCAAATTTGCAGGGGGGGGGGGGAACTGTCTGGGGCTATGGAACGGACATAGGCTGGATTTGATCGGCCTTAGTAAAATATTTAATTAGTATCAGCCTGAAACAATCTTCCTCCCCTCCACCCCCCTTCCCCTTCCCGTCCTCGCACGATTTTCATGGTATAAAATGAAATCGCAGATGTGTTTTCCGTAGAGTTTACTGCAAATTTTCATAAATTGCTGGAAAACTATTCAAATTAAATTCATTCGGATTAGGGTGGTGAAAATAGTGAGTAGTGGAGATGGTTATGGTGATGAAGATAGTGTACGTAATATAGATGGTATGAGTAGTGAAGATGGTAATCAGATTTGTGTTCTAGCTTACAGTACCTATTCTCTGTTACTTCTAAATGTGAACTCGAACGAGTATGACCGTCAAGGAATAGCAGAATGGGTAGAGGAGGATGTAAGGGGCGTCGTAGTGTGTGGTTGTGTCTGTGTGTGAGAGAGAGAGAGAGAGAGAGAGAGAGAGAGAGAGAGAGAGAGAGAGAGAGAGAGAGAGAGAGAGTGAGAGAGAGAGAATAAAAAGATGGAGCGGGTGGACCCCAAATGACGTCTGAGGTATTGTTGACCTCTGGGACAGTATCTCTCACCTTGGGAAAAGTATTTGTGATCCTCACTATGTCAAATAATAATTTTATTCTTCTCCGTGAGAGAGAGAGAGGGAGAGAGAGAGAGAGAGAGAGAGAGAGAGAGAGAGAGAGAGAGAGAGAGAGAGAGAGAGAGAGAGAGAGAGAGAGAGAGTGAGAGAGAGTGAGAGAGAGAGAATAAAAAGATGGAGCGGGTGGACCCCAAATGACGTCTGAGGTATTGTTGACCTCTGGGACAGTATCTCTCACCTAGGGAAAAGTATTTGTGATCCTCACTATGTCAAATAATAATTTTATTCTTCTCCGTCGCAATCCGACGTAAAACCAACGTTGATTTTAATATTACTTGAGCTTATTGAGTCCACTGGGCGGTCGCAGTAAGTGTTAAAAGCAGGGACCATGTCGTAGCTCAGTCGATTAAGGCAGCGTCTGGGATGCTCTCGGACGCAGGTTCGAATCCTCGTCACGGCCCTTGTGGATTTGTTCAGTATAGTGAGTGGTCACATTATATTCCGTTGACCTGTTGTGGTTGGCTTTTTCAGACTGCTGACAAATGGGTTTGTTGTGTTGTGTTGGTGGTAAGGAGAAGTATAGTAGGTCCGTGTTGTGTTGTTGATGTTCGGGTCGTGAGGAAAGGAAGGAACGACCTATTAGGGGAAAGCACCAAGCCATTACGACTATATAGCACTAGGAAGGGGTCAAGATAAGGATTTGGGATGGGACGGGGGGGGGAGGAATGGTGCCCAACCACTTGTGGACGGTCGGGGAATTGAACGCCGATCTGCATGAAGCGAGACCGTCGCTCTACCGTCCAGCCCAAGTGGTTGGGCTGGACCACATAGGTCTACAATCACCAATCAATCACCTACAATCACAAATCATAACATTTATTGGAGTCGCTCAGATGTGATAAACTGAGACGCCTTCACCATCACAGTAAAGTATAGCGTTACTTAACGTCTTCTGGACTATGTTGCGTTACTGCTACTTATACCAACTGTTCCTGGACGAGGAACAAGCGAGTAAACATCAGCGGTATACATTAAGTATACCTGGTCGTGAAGGGATTTAAATCCCCCCATCAGGAGGATTCCTGGGAACACAAGCCGTGTTTAACACCCGTGATAATCCTCCCTATCGCTCTAATATATCCGCGTTACACTTACACCTTTGTTATTGACTCTTAACATGTCGAATAAAGCTTACTGATGCGGCAGTAACGAAGTGTCGTACATATGTGTATTGTCCTTTGAGGGAGAAAGCAGTTCAGAAAACTATATAAATATACTTCATACACTTGGTAAAATCTTTCAGTTTACAGCTGATTATATGGGTCGCACAATACAAAAGATATATAATACAGTGTATATTCTCTCTCGAAATTATGTTATTACACCAGTTGTCATTTCCTGCTTAGTTATGTATTCAATTTAATACTGTAATTAAGCTGTGTCGTTTGCAACCGGATAGTGATTACATGATGATAGTGAAGAGGTTATAGAAGCCACCGTCATTACTTCTTTGGGGTTGGGGTTTATAATGGGTTTATATTTGTGGTGTTATTTGTATGTATGTTTCTTCTGTATGCAGTTTATTACTTCAAGTCTCCTGTCTTTGTCTGTCTGTCTGTCTGTCTGTCTGTCTGTCTGTCTGTCTGTCTGTCTGTCTCTTTCTCTCTCTCTCTCTCTCTCTCTCTCTCTCTCTCTCTCTCTCTCTCTCTCTCTCTCTCTCTCTCTCTCTCTCTCTCTCTCTCTCTCTCTCTCTCTTTCTCTCTCACTGTTTCCATTACTTTCCTCTCCCCTCCCAGGTTTTATCCCTCTGCCACTCTCCCCTTTTATCAAGCTTAATTCTAATTCCGTCTCATATTTCACTACACTTCACTCTCCCATGGTATATACACCCCTCATGGTATATACTCCCCCCAGGGTATATACACCCCCATGGTATATACACCCCCATGGTATATACACCCCCATGGTATATACACCCCCATGGTATATACACCCCCATGGTATATACACCCCCATGGTATATACACCCCCATGGTATATACACCCCCATGGTATATACACCCCCCATGGTATATACTCCCCCATGGTATATACACCCCCCATGGTATATACACCCCCCATGGTATATACACCCCCCATGGTATATACACCCCCATGGTATATACACCCCCCATGGTATATACACCCCCATGGTATATACACACACCCCATGGTATATACACCCCCATGGTATATACACCCCCATGGTATATACACCCCCCATGGTATATACACCCCCCATGGTATATACTCCCCCATGGTATATACACCCCCCATGGTATATACACCCCCCATGGTATATACACCCCCATGGTATATACACCCCCCATGGTATATACACCCCCCATGGTATATACTCCCCCATGGTATATACACCCCCCCATGGTATATACACCCCCCATGGTATATACACCCCCCATGGTATATACACCCCCATGGTATATACACCCCCCATGGTATATACACCCCCATGGTATATACACACACCCCATGGTATATACACCCCCATGGTATATACACCCCCATGGTATATACACCCCCCATGGTATATACACCCCCCATGGTATATACTCCCCCATGGTATATACACCCCCCATGGTATATACACCCCCCATGGTATATACACCCCCATGGTATATACACCCCCATGGTATATACACCCCCATGGTATATACACCCCCCATGGTATATACTCCCCCATGGTATATACACCCCCCATGGTATATACACCCCCCATGGTATATACACCCCCCATGGTATATACACCCCCATGGTATATACACCCCCCATGGTATATACACCCCCATGGTATATACACACACCCCATGGTATATACACCCCCCATGGTATATACACCCCCCATGGTATATACACCCCCCATGGTATATACACCCCCATGGTATATACACACACCCCCATGGTATATACACCCCCATGGTATATACACCCCCCATGGTATATACACCCCCCATGGTATATACACCCCCATGGTATATACACCCCCCATGGTATATACACCCCCCATGGTATATACACCCCCATGGTATATACACCCCCATGGTATATACACCCCCATGGTATATACACCCCCATGGTATATACACCCCCATGGTATATACTCACACCCCATGGTATATACACCCCCCATGGTATATACACCCCCATGGTATATACACCCCCATGGTATATACACCCCCATGGTATATACACACACCCCATGGTATATACACCCCCCATGGTATATACACCCCCATGGTATATACTCCCCCATGGTATATACACACACCCCATGGTATATACTCCCCCCATGGTATATACACCCCCATGGTATATACACCCCCATGGTATATACACCCCCCATGGTATATACACCCCCATGGTATATACACCCCCCATGGTATATACACCCCCATGGTATATACACCCCCATGGTATATACACCCCCATGGTATATACACCCCCCATGGTATATACTCCCCCATGGTATATACACCCCCATGGTATATACACCCCCCATGGTATATACACCCCCATGGTATATACACCCCCATGGTATATACACCCCCATGGTATATACACCCCCATGGTATATACACCCCCCATGGTATATACACCCCCATGGTATATACACCCCCCATGGTATATACACCCCCATGGTATATACACCCCCATGGTATATACACCCCCATGGTATATACACCCCCATGGTATATACACCCCCATGGTATATACACCCCCCATGGTATATACACCCCCATGGTATATACACCCCCATGGTATATACACCCCCATGGTATATACACCCCCATGGTATATACACCCCCCATGGTATATACACCCCCATGGTATATACACCCCCATGGTATATACACCCCCATGGTATATACACCCCCATGGTATATACACCCCCATGGTATATACACCCCCCATGGTATATACTCCCCCCATGGTATATACACCCCCATGGTATATACACCCCCCATGGTATATACACCCCCATTATATATACACCCCCATGGTATATACACCCCCATGGTATATACACCCCCATGGTATATACACCCCCATGGTATATACACCCCCATGGTATATACACCCCCATGGTATATACACACCCCATGGTATATACACACCCCATGGTATATACACCCCCATGGTATATACTCCCCCCATGGTATATACACCCCCATGGTATATACACCCCCATGGTATATACACCCCCCATGGTATATACACCCCCATGGTATATACACCCCCATGGTATATACACCCCCATGGTATATACACCCCCATGGTATATACACCCCCCATGGTATATACTCCCCCCATGGTATATACACCCCCATGGTATATACACCCCCATGGTATATACACCCCCATGGTATATACACCCCCATGGTATATACACCCCCATGGTATATACACCCCCCATGGTATATACTCCCCCCATGGTATATACACCCCCATGGTATATACACCCCCATGGTATATACACCCCCATGGTATATACTCCCCCTCATGGTATATACACCCCTATGGTATATACTCCCCCCATGGTATATACTCCCCCCATGGTATATACACCCCCATGGTATATACACCCCCATGGTATATACACCCCCATGGTATATACACCCCCATGGTATATACTCCCCCTCATGGTATATACACCCCTATGGTATATACTCCCCCCATGGTATATACTCCCCCCATGGTATATACACCCCCATGGTATATACACCCCCATGGTATATACACACACCCCATGGTATATACTCCCCCATGGTATATACACACACACACACCCCATGGTATATACACACACACCCCCATGGTATATACACACACACACCCCATGGTATATACTCCCCCATGGTATATACACACACACACACCCCATGGTATATACACACACACCCCATGGTATATACACACACACCCCATGGTATATACACACACCCCCATGGTATATACACACACCCCCATGGTATATACACACACCCCCATGGTATATACACCCCCATGGTATATACACCCCCATGGTATATACACCCCCATGGGATGTACACCCCCATGGTATATGGTCTTATTTCTCCTCTGTTATCATGGCACAGTCCACAGTAAGATCACTCAGTCTTTTTGACTCATACTCCCAGCATGAAGGACTGCTACCTTGCGATGATTTCGGGGCTCAGCGTCCCCGCGGCCCGGTCCCCGACCAGGCCTCCTGGTTGCTGGACTGGTCAACCAGGCTGTTGGACGAGGCTGCTCGCAGCCTGACGTATGAATCACAGCCTGGTTGATCAGGTATCCTTTGGAGGTGTTTGTCAAGTTCTCTCTTGAACACTGTGAGGGGTCGGCCAGTTATGCCCCTTATGTGTAGTGGAAGCGTGTTGAACAGTCTCGGGCCTCTGATGTTGATAGTTCTCTCTTGAACACTGTGAGGGGTCGGCCAGTTATGCCCCTTATGTGTAGTGGAAGCGTGTTGAACAGTCTCGGGCCTCTGATGTTGATAGTTCTCTCTTGAACACTGTGAGGGGTCGGCCAGTTATGCCCCTTATGTGTAGTGGAAGCGTGTTGAACAGTCTCGGGCCTCTGATGTTGATAGTTCTCTCTTGAACACTGTGAGGGGTCGGCCAGTTATGCCCCTTATGTGTAGTGGAAGCGTGTTGAACAGTCTCGGGCCTCTGATGTTGATAGTTCTCTCTTGAACACTGTGAGGGGTCGGCCAGTTATGCCCCTTATGTGTAGTGGAAGCGTGTTGAACAGTCTCGGGCCTCTGATGTTGATAGTTCTCTCTTGAACACTGTGAGGGGTCGGCCAGTTATGCCCCTTATGTGTAGTGGAAGCGTGTTGAACAGTCTCGGGCCTCTGATGTTGATAGTTCTCTCTTGAACACTGTGAGGGGTCGGCCAGTTATGCCCCTTATGTGTAGTGGAAGCGTGTTGAACAGTCTCGGGCCTCTGATGTTGATAGTTCTCTCTTGAACACTGTGAGGGGTCGGCCAGTTATGCCCCTTATGTGTAGTGGAAGCGTGTTGAACAGTCTCGGGCCTCTGATGTTGATAGAGTTCTCTCTCAGAGTACCTGTTGCACCTCTGCACTTCAACGGGGGTATTCTGCACATCCTGCCATGCCTTCTGGTCTCATGTGATGTTATTTCTGTGTGCAGATTTGGGACCAGCTCCTCTAATATTTTCCACGTGTAAATTATTATGTATCTCTCCCGCCTGCGCTCAAGAGAATACAGATTTAGGCTCTTTAGTCGGTCCCAATAGTTTAGATGTTTTACTGAGTGGATTCTAGCAGTAAAGGATCTCTGCACGCTCTCCAGGTCAGCAATTTCTCCAGCTTTGAAAGGGGCCGTCATTGTGCAGCAGTACTCCACTCTAGAGAGCACTAGCGTCTTCAAAAGTATCATCATCGGTACAGCACCTCTAGTGTGAAAGGTTCTTGTTATCCAACCTGTCATTTTTCTTGCAGTTGTGACGGCTACTTTATTGTGTTCTGTAACGTGTTGTCAACGAGTCACACCCACACACACACAAGCAGGAAGTGCTGCCAGGGAATATATGAACTAAGAATTTTTAAACTAATCTAATAAATTACACACAGAAATCGATTAAGGCAGCGTCTGGGATCCTCTTGGACGTAGGTTCGAACCCTCGTCACGGCCCTTGTGGATTTGTTCATTTAATGTAATAAAGTTGATAATAGGTCACAGGTGTATTCACACGTCTTATTCTGGTCGTACCAGACGCCACGTCTGGTATGACGTGGCTGTTTATATGTACTTCAACGACGCTGTTTATATGTACTTCAACGACGCTGTTTATATGTACTTCAACGACGCTGTTTATATGTACTTCAACGACGCTGTTTATATGTACTTCAATGACGCTGTTTATATGTACGTCAACGACGCTGTTTATATGTACGTCAACGACGCTGTTTATATGTACGTCAACGACGCTTTGAAGAGTCACGTGATTAGTGGAGCCAATGGGAGGAAACGTATGACGTCATGCGAGACTGCCTCTAATTGGACCACAACACACCACTTGCTAGTTTGACTTCACAGAGTAAGGATCATTCGACTGCAGTGGTCTGAACATTTGAGTCGCCAATTATTTAAAGCCTTGTAAGCAGGAGAGAGACATATTTAGAGCAGCGTAATCTTATGTTGAGGCAGGAGTTACCTATGGTCTCACTCCTACGTAGACCTACGGACTCACTCCTACGTAGACCTATGGTCTCACTCCTACGTAGACCTACGGACTCACTCCTACGTAGACCTACGGTCTCACTCCTACGTAGACCTATGGTCTCACTCCTACGTAGACCTATGGTCTCACTCCTACGTAGACCTATGGTCTCACTCCTACGTAGACCTATGGTCTCACTCCTACGTAGACCTATGGTCTCACTCCTACGTAGACCTACGGACTCACTCCTGCGTAGACCTATGGTCTCACTCCTACGTAGACCTACGGACTCACTCCTACGTAGACCTATGGTCTCACTCCTACGTAGACCTACGGTCTCACTCCTACGTAGACCTATGGTCTCACTCCTACGTAGACCTACGGACTCACTCCTACGTAGACCTACGGACTCACTCCTACGTAGGCTTACGGACTCCTACGTAGACCTACGGACTCACTCCTACGTAGGCTTACGGACTCCTACGTAGACGTGTCTTCCACAAGACTGACAGCAAAGTCGACATAGTTATCTCAAGTTTCTTGACGTGGAGACCCCGGGAGAGAACGAGTTGATTAAACAGGAAAACAACTGGAGTGGATTGGAGCAATGTGCTGCCTTCTCTACACACCAGACTGCCGGTCATGTGTGTACTAAAGTGGTTAAGTTAGAAGAAGAAGAAGCAATACCGTCTGTGCTAATTACCGCTTGTTGCGTGAGATGTACTTAAGTGTAGATCTTTGCCTCGCCCCGAGTCAGACTTAGTCTTAAGGTCTAAGACTAGTGTGTCTGGGCTTAGTAAGGGAAACTCTACCGTTTGTGCTGATCACATTGCCTGTCGCAGTTGTGCTGTAGCATCAGTTTTGGTCCAGACAAAGGGACTCCAGATGTCATGGAAGGTCAGAAGAGGAATCACCTCATTGTTATAACTATATTATATTATATATCACTACTCTCTGGAAATACATTGGAATCTACAGATAACACAGACGAATTAGAGGATCCACGCCCGAGTCCTATCCATTGTCAATGACAAAACCGACGATAGTAACATCAACTAATTCTTCTGTGCTGGAGAATTCTGCTTTAATTTGGTCATCGGTTTGGTGTCTCTGAGATTCTTGCTTATTGTGGTCAGCAACTCAGTTGGTAGAGCACTCGTCTCTCGTGCTGGAAGTCGGGTGTTCGAGGCTCCTATTGCCCTGGTGAATGATATATATATATATATATATATATATATATATATATATATATATATATATATATATATATATATATATATATATATATATATATATATATATTAAATATGACCGAAAATGTAAGATTAATAATTCTAACACCTCACCCAAATGCAGGTATAAAATCAAAGCTGTTTAAACTCTGTTTGCAAGTTATAGTTGTGTGTGTGTAAACTAAAGTCTTTGAAAATTTAATAAGTTATTACGAAACGCGTTCAAGTGTCGCGTCAGACTAGAAATAAAAATGAATTTTGGAGAACTGATTTTTCAATTACCATCGACAGTGAAAAAAACATAAGAAATATTGAGAAAATTCGTGTTAGAATTATTAATCTTACTTTTTCGGTCATATTTAATAATATATGTCTACAGGAAAGACTGCTACCAAAATATATAATTTGTCATATAAAATAATAATTTTATATGACAAGTTTTATATTTATATTGCAAAATGCACAATTCCTCAATATTTTGATTTTGATGGTTTACTGACAGCTCATCTCTCTCTCTGACAGGCTGTTCTCATGGTCACTGCAGAAAACGGAAAAATTCGAGAGAGGGAGACTGTGGTAGACGCCTGGCCCCCTTGGTATTTATCGGAGGAGATCCCGCGGGAAGACGAGGACGACGAAGTCCCTGTGTCTGTGGGAAGAGAGAAGCAGCAGCAGCAGGGCCCTGGCCTCTTTAACAGTAACGAGGGCCCCTATTTGTTTTCTGAACCGTTGATCCAAGCTAACGAAGGCCCTGATTCGTTGCTCCGCTCCGACGAGGGCCGCGACTGGTACCCCGGTGATGCTGCTAGCCACGATCCGTACCCCGCTGGCGGGAACTTGGACCAGGCCGCCAACGCCATCACCGACGGCACCTTCGACGACGTGACTAATGGTGAGTATCTCCGTTCTGTTTTTACATTCATGTACGTTAGGATAGGAGGCTGTTGTACGATACTTTCTTGGCGTTGGAGACCCCTTAGGAGGACGGGTGGGATTTTTTTTATCGTTAGAGAGAGAGAGAGAGAGAGAGAGAGAGAGAGAGAGAGAGAGAGAGAGAGAGAGAGAGAGAGAGAGAGAGAGAGAGAATAACATTCGTCTGGTCGAACAATCCACGGAAACTCTCATTCCAAAATAGGTTATAATCCCCTGAAAAGTCGTTCTCTCTCTCTCTCTCTCTCTCTCTCTCTCTCTCTCTCTCTCTCTCTCTCTCTCTCTCTCTCTCTCTCTCTCTCTCTCTCTCTCTCTCTCTTTCCCCGCTCAGGGACAGTCGTTCACGCATATAGGAACGACAAGCAGAAAATTTATAGTTATTTATATCGACAGCAACGTGCTTACCTCCCCCCCCCCCCCCCCACCCTGCGCCCCCCCCACCTCCAACCCGCCCACCCCGCCCACCCCGCCCACCCTGCGTCCATCCCGCCCATTTTTTTGTTTTTGTTTTTCATTCCTTTGCGATATGAACTCGATTGAATTCAACAATTGCGTGATGGCCGTATATGGCGATCCCCTTCCCGTAGTAATTATAAAGATTGTTAGTTTGTGTGGTTGAGTAAATGAATACCAGCCTTGTTGAGAGCTTGGTCATTACAGTTGAGGCATTGTAGCCGTGATGACAGACTGGGGGCGTTCATTGTAGATGTGTTGACAGACTGGGGCGTTCATTGTAGATGTGTTGACAGACTGGGGGCGTTCATTGTAGATGTGTTGACAGACTGGGGGCGTTCATTGTAGATGTGTTGACAGACTGGGGCGTTCATTGTAGATGTGTTGACAGACTGGGGCGTTCATTGTAGATGTGTTGACAGACCGGTGCGTTCATTGTAGCCGTGTTGACAGACTGGGGCGTTCATTGTAGCCGTAATGACAGACTTGGGCGTTGATTGTAGCCGTGATGACAGACTGGGGCGTTCATTGTAGATGTGTTTACAGACTGGGGAGTTCATTGTGGCCGTGATGACGGACTGAGGCGTTCATTGTAGCCGTGTTGACAGACTGTGGCGATCATTGTAGCCGTGTTGACAGACTGGAAGCGATCATTGTAGCCGTGATGACAGGCTGGGGCGATCATTGTAGCCGTGTTGACAGACTGGAGGCGATCATTGTAGCCGTGATGATGGACTGAGGCGATCATTGTAGCCGTGCTGACAGACTGTGGCGTTCATTGTAGCTGTGTTGACAGACTGGGGGTGTTCATTGTAGCCATGTTGACAGACTGGAGGCGATCATTGTAGCCGTGATAAGACTGTGGCGTTCATTGAAGCTGTGTTGACAGACTGGGGCGTTCATTGTAGCCGTGATGACAGACTGTGACGTTCATTGTAGCTGTGTTGACAGACTGGGGCGATCATTGTAGCCGTGATGACAGACTGTGACGTTCATTGTAGCTGTGTTGACAGACTGGGGCGTTCATTGTAGCCGTGATGACAGACTGTGACGTTCATTGTAGCTGTGTTGACAGACTGGGGGTGTTCATTGTAGTTATGTTGACGAATATGACATATTTTAATTGTCCTATAGAACATTATATTTTCCACTGCAGAGTCTCAACCTAGAAGATATTTCCTCTGCAAAGTCTTCCCATTTGATGGTCGCGAACTGGAAACTTACCAAATACTTAAACTTGCAATACTACTTACAATACTTCAAACTTACACGACTTGAAACTTTCAGCACTTGAAACATGTAATGATTGTATAATACCCAGCCGGGCGTGCTGGTTAATACTCACTGAAACTCGCTGTTTCACTTCTCGTTGAAACTAAGTTAAACTTGAAACACTTCTCCCCGACCGGGGAGCCGGTCGGCCGAGCAGACAGCACGCTGGACTTGTGATCCTGTGGTCCTGGGCTCGATCCCAGGCGCCGGCGAGAAACAATGGGCAGAGTTTCTTTCACCCTATGCCCCTGTTACCTAGCAGAAAAATAGGTACCTGGGTGTTAGTCAGCTGTCTCGGGCTGCTTCCTGGGGGTGGAGGCCAGGTCGAGGACCGGGCCGCGGGGACACTAAAGCCCCGAAATCACCTCAAGATAACCTCTCAAGAAGGAAGTTGTTTTAGCTTCGCATCAACAATACTTACTTGCCGTTTTCCTTGATTTCCTGGCCGTAGGGGCTTGGGAGAAAGAGCGTTTGTTCGTCTGATGATAAGGCTGAGATTCCTATTGATATTTTGCGAGTGTTGCTCCCATAAAGATATTTTATTTAAGCCATTTTAATATGATAAATGTTAGCCAAAAGTATGGGGCGAGTTGTGAAGCGTGGCGTGGCGATTCCCAAGAGTTTATAACGTGTGTACGAGATGTCAAATGTGGCGTGGAGATACCTAAGAGTTTATTGTCATTTTTAGCTAAACTCATAATACATGGGTTTATTTAGTCGTAATGGCTTGGCGTTTTTTTCCTCATAGTTTCCGTCCCTTAATAAATTTTTAGTACGTTGGTATTAAATATCAGGTTACGTATTATTTTTAATATATTTCATGATTGGAAGTGTTTTTCAAGCGGCTTTGTAAAAACATAAGAATTTGTGTATATAATTGCAATAGTCCTGCAATATATATATATATATATATATATATATATATATATATATATATATATATATATTTTTTTTTTTTTTTTTCATTCAATAGGGAAGGGAGTACCACCTCTGGCTGGAAGAAGGGGGACCCATAGCCTCGGAGGAAACCATACATAACGCATTGGAGGGAATGTAGGTCCCCTCCAATACAGTTTCTGTGTGCTTTTCTCCTACCACCCCCTTCCCTTTTTTTTTTTTTCCTTTATTGTGTATTTAAAGGTTACAAAACATACAAGACAAATGCCTAAAGGTTATGGATCTCTTGAAGCTCCTCCGCTTCTGGACAGGAACCGAGGACGCAGCAAGCATTTCCCCTCTGGATCGCCACACTGAGACGCTGAAATAAAAAACTGGAAGCCCTTGGGTCTCTGGTGACGTCAATGAGCCTGGAACCCAATTCCTTGAGAAATCCCAAGGCACTCTTGCCCCAGGGGCCATGCGTCTCAGACGCTATGGGAACAAAGAGGTATTGACCTTCCAGTCGCCTGTATTTGAGTGATTTTGCTGTTTCCCTGTGGTTGGCCGCCCCACCTGCTTGATCAGCTCCGAAGTGTACATAGGTGTCAGCCAGGGTGGATACACATGTGTAGTCCCACACCAACTGTCTACCCTCCTTCCATGGGTATATGGTGATGCCATCAGGGCGAAGTGCGGGGAAATCCGGGTTTTGGACCCCTAGGATGCGAGGTTCTCTCTCCGCTGGGCACCCAGCTGAGACGAGGCTTCTCTTGATGATGTCATTGACCTCGTTGTGTCTTGCATGCCAGCCCTTTGTGCTTCCGCAATGCAACCCATGCAGTCCGTATTGGTCTGCTTCCACCCTGTTGCAAATACACTTGTATTCAGTGTGAATTGGGGCACCAAGGCGGAGGGCTACTGCTACACGAAGGGATTCTGGATCTAGGCGCGTGCCCATTGCTGACATGGGTACTGCCAGGAGGAAGTCTCCTGCATGGGGGGCACGCACTGCTCTGAGGCGGGCTTTCTCCTTGTATGATGTTGCGACGCTGAGCATGGCATCAGCTACTTTTTCCACTAGAGGGTGGTCCCAGCCGGACTGTTTGTGTTGTTTTGTTGGCTCTATAATGGTTGCTGGGGCTGCAAGAACATCCCACTGATTTGAACATTCAGTGAAAGCAGGATCGTGTATTCCTGCTGAATCCCTCAGGGTTGCAGGTAAAATATCTCTGACGAGGTCGTGTGATGCATGAGAGGAGGAAAGGAAGGCTGGTAGAGCAATTTGGGAGGCTGTGCGGACACCAAGGCCGCCGAGTCTTACAGGAAGGGTTGCTTGCTCCCACTGAGAGTCGTCCAATGGCAGGTTCAGGACTTTCACCAGCATGGACCTCAGAAGGGTGTCATACACATTTAACTTAGGGCTGCTGTAGGATGGAGAACATCTCAGAAAGTAGGTCAACTTAGGGAGAGACAGGCATCTTGTAAGAAGAAAGAGAGCATCATGGGCATCAATCTTGTCAATCCTGTCCTGCATTCTCTTTAGGTCAGTGATTTTTGCAACCAGGACCTCCTCGATTGCTCGTGGGCCAATGGGGGCACCCAGGAGAGTGCAGTCCGGTGGCTCGACAACGAGAATGTCTGGAAGAACATTTTGTATTTGCCCAGTGATGTCTGGGTTACGGGAGATTATTTCACATTTGGATGCATTGAGAATGAGGCCTAAGGCTGCTCCCTGCTCCTGGATTTTCCTTATATCCTCCAAAATGGTTTCCGGAGTTCCAGCTAGAGTGCCATCATCCAGGTACCAGATGTTTAGCTCGCTTGTCAGACTATCAGTGACCTCTTTGATAGCTAGGCAGAAAAGGAGGGGGGCTAAGGGGTCACCTTGTTGGACACCTTCACAGGAGTTTATTTCATGCTCCCATATATATATTTCATTTCTTTATGTTTATTTCATGCTCATATATATATATATATATATATATATATATATATATATATATATATATATATATATATATATATATATATATATATGTCGTACCTAGTAGCCAGAACTCACTTTTTGGCCTACTATGCAAGGCCCGATTTGCCTAATAAGCCAAGTTTTCCTGAATTAATATATTTTTTCTAATTTTTTTCTTATGAAATGATAAAGCTACCCATTTCATTATGTATGAGGTCAATTTTTTTTTATTTGAGTTAAAATAAACGTAGATATATGACGGAACCTAACCAACCCTACCTAACCTAACCTAACCTATCTTTATAGGTTAGGTTGGGTTAGGTAGCCGAAAAAGTTAGGTTAGGTTAGGTTAGGTAGGTTAGGTAGTCGAAAAACAATTAATTCATGAAAACTTGGCTTATTAGGCAAATCAGGCCTTGCATAGTAGGCTGAGAAGTGCGTTCTGGCTACTAGGTACGACATATATATATATATATATATATATATATATATATATATATATATATATATATATATAATATGTGAGAAAGCTGCATGAACGCGCAAGCCATATATCACTAAGAACTCTTTGACCCGGCCAGGATTCGAACCCATACCGTCCAGGATCACCCCTAAACGTACACAGTACCGTGACCACCGCACCAATGATCGTCTAGATCATTGGTGCGGTGGTCACGGTACTGTGTACGTTTAGGGGTGATCCTGGACGGTATGGGTTCGAATCCTGGCCGGGTCAAAGAGTTCTTAGTGATATATATATATATATATATATATATATATATATATATATATATATATATATATATATATATATATATATATACACATTGGTGGGAAGCCAAACTATTCTGTCCCCTGATACATACTGTAGCTGAGAGCTCCGTCTCTCCACGTTACAATACCCTGCGACACATACGATAGCTGAGAGCGAACATTACTGAAGCGAATATACGAGTCATAAATACTCATACAACAAATGAGAAACAAGTAACACTTAGTGGGCCAGCCACAGGCTTAGGGCCCCGCGCAGGAATCTCCCTGCAAACAAATAAATTAAAATAAATTGACAGCAAATAAACTCATATACGAGCTCAGACAAAACTCATCAACGCCTTTCCCAGACTCCAGGAGATAAGCCACCTCCAGAAACCCTCCCCTCCCCACCATCCCCCTTCTTCCCCCTTTCCCCCCCTGCTCCATCCCCTCCCCCCCTGCTCAAAAGATTAGCCGGGAACACGTAAAAAATTAATCGTCTTGCCTTTGACCTCAGACGATATGTGCTCTTCTCACTATGTTGGCTCCGGGTCTTGAAGATGGCCCCGCCCCCACACATTTGGCCGAGTCCTGCGGACGAATATCGGGGCCCGAGACCTGCGACCGAATATCCGGACCGAGTGCTGCGACCGAATATTCGGACCGAGTGCTGCGACCGAAAATCCGGACCGAGTACTGCGACCGAATATCCGAACCGAGACCTGCGACCGAATATCCGGACCGAGTCCTGCGACCGAATATCTGGACCGAGTCCTGCGACCGAATATCTGGACCGAGTCCTGAGACCGAATATCCGGACCGAGTCCTGCGACCGAATATCCGGACCGAGACCTGCGACCGAATATCCGGACCAAGTCCTGCGACCGAATATCTGGACCGAGTCCTGCGACCGAATATCCTGACCGAGTACTGCGACCGAATATCCGGACCGAGTGCTGCAACCGAATATCCGGACCGAATCCTGCGACCGAATATTTGGGCGTGTTTTGACGGGAAGTTTCAAGCGGAACAGCGCCCGCGTCCGGCCAGACGTCGACCCAGCGGCATCGAGACTGAACCTACAACAGTCAACATAGCGTCAGTTATGACTCTTCTGACAACTGCTGCTGCCCTCTTGTAGCCAAAATGGAAAGTAAACCACCCCCCTATTTACTTCTTTTCGAAGCAGAATTCAGTAACCTGGGCAAGGAGGCTTTCAAGACTTACACAAAACCTACGTGAGACGAATATTAGAGTACGCAGCACCAGCGAGTATTCCTCAAATTAAAACTTCATAATTATTTACCAATGAGCTAAGAACTCACGTTAAGAAAACTGGACATCATAACGCCTAGATAGAAGTGCCATGATTGGAACGTCCAAGATACTCAGTATAGGTCAGGTGGCAAATCAGAAAAATTTGAAATATTCAGATCTGGAATCAGGTGGATAATGTTTGAAACGAGTTTCAGCTGAGTCTGAGTACTAGTGAACAGGCTGATTAACAGCCTGTTCACTAGTACTCAGCCTGTTCACTAGTACTCAGCCTGTTCACTAGAACACAACGGATGTTCTTCATATTCTGGGTGTTGTTCATGTTGCTTTGACTGAATGTTCACTCACAGGATGAGTGACGTCTTGGAGCGTCCATGATGATTCATCGTAGAGTCAAGACAGCCAGGGTTCGAGCCTCGTGTGGTTCATTCGAATTAAAATGTTCTTTTCAGTGCTTTTATGGATTATATTTTAAAAGGTAATTACATTTGCAACATGAATATTACCACGGCACAGAATCACTGAGAAAACAAACGCAGCCAACCACAACAAACACATCAACACCAACAACAACAACAAACACATCAACAACAACAACAACAACAAACACATCAACAACAACAACAAACACATCAACACCAACAACAACAACAAACACATCAACAACAACAACAACAACAAACACATCAACAACAACAACAACAACAACAAACACATCAACAACAACAACAAACACATCAACACCAACAACAACAACAAACACATCAACAACAACAACAAACACATCAACACCAACAACAACAACAACAAACACATCAACACCAACAACAACAACAAACACATCAACAACAACAACAACAACAACAATAAACACATCAACAACAACAACAAACACATCAACACCAACAACAACAACAAACACATCAACAACAACAACAACAACAACAACAACAAACACATCAACACCAACAACAACAACAAACACATCAACACCAACAACAACAACAAACACATCAACAACAACAACAACAAACACATCAACAACAACAACAACAACAAACACATCAACAACAACAACAACAACAACAATAAACACATCAACAACAACAACAACAAACACATCAACAACAACAACAAACACATCAACACCAACAACAACAACAACAACAAACACATCAACACCAACAACAACAACAAACACATCAACAACAACAACAACAACAATAAACACATCAACAACAACAACAACAACAACAAACACATCAACAACAACAACAACAACAAACACATCAACAACAACAACAACAACAACAAACACATCAACACCAACAACAACAACAACAACAAACACATCAACACCAACAACAACAACAAACACATCAACAACAACAACAAACACATCAACACCAACAACAACAACAACAAACACATCAACACCAACAACAACAACAAACACATCAACAACAACAACAACAACAACAACAATAAACACATCAACAACAACAACAACAACAACAAACACATCAACACCAACAACAACAACAAACACATCAACAACAACAACAACAACAACAACAACAAACACATCAACACCAACAACAACAACAAACACATCAACACCAACAACAACAACAAACACATCAACAACAACAACAACAAACACATCAACAACAACAACAACAACAAACACATCAACAACAACAACAACAACAACAATAAACACATCAACAACAACAACAACAAACACATCAACAACAACAAACACATCAACAACAACAACAACAACAACAAACACATCAACAACAACAACAACAAACACATCAACAACAACAACAACAACAAACACATCAACAACAACAACAACAACAACAAACACATCAACAACAACAACAAACACATCAACACCAACAACAACAACAACAACAAACACATCAACAACAACAACAACAAACACATCAACAACAACAACAACAACAAACACATCAACAACAACAACAACAACAACAATAAACACATCAACACCAACAACAACAACAACAACAAACACATCAACAACAACAACAACAACAACAATAAACACATCAACACCAACAACAACAACAACAACAAACACATCAACACCAACAACAACAACAACAAACACATCAACACCAACAACAACAACAAACACATCAACAACAACAACAACAACAAACACATCAACATCAACAACAACAACAACAACAAACACATCAACACCAACAACAACAACAAACACATCAACAACAACAACAACAACAACAATAAACACATCAACAACAACAACAACAACAAACACATCAACAACAACAACAACAACAAACACATCAACAACAACAACAACAACAAACACATCAACACCAACAACAACAACAACAATAAACACATCAACACCAACAACAACAACAACAACAACAACAACAAACACATCAACACCAACAACAACAACAACAACAACAACAACAAACACATCAACAACAACAACAACAACAAACACATCAACACCAACAACAACAACAACAATAAACACATCAACACCAACAACAACAACAACAACAACAACAACAAACACATCAACACCAACAACAACAACAACAACAACAAACACATCAACAACAACAACAACAAACACATCAACAACAACAACAACAACAAACACATCAACAACAACAACAACAACAACAACAACAATAAACACATCAACACCAACAACAACAACAAACACATCAACACCAACAACAACAACAACAAACACATCAACACCAACAACAACAACAAACACATCAACAACAACAACAACAACAAACACATCAACATCAACAACAACAACAACAACAAACACATCAACACCAACAACAACAACAAACACATCAACAACAACAACAACAACAACAATAAACACATCAACAACAACAACAACAACAAACACATCAACACCAACAACAACAACAAACACATCAACACCAACAACAACAATAAACACATCAACAACAACAACAACAACAAACACATCAACACCAACAACAACAACAACAAACACATCAACACCAACAACAACAACAACAAACACATCAACACCAACAACAACAAACACATCAACACCAACAACAACAAACACATCAACAACAACAACAACAAACACATCAACAACAACAACAACAACAAACACATCAACAACAACAACAACAACAACAACAACAAACACATCAACAACAACAACAAACACATCAACACCAACAACAACAAACACATCAACATCAACAACAACAACAAACACATCAACAACAACAACAACAAACACATCAACAACAACAACAACAACAACAAACACATCAACAACAACAACAAACACATCAACAACAACAACAACAACAAACACATCAACACCAACAACAACAACAAACACATCAACACCAACAACAACAACAACAAACACATCAACAACAACAACAACAACAAACACATCAACACCAACAACAACAACAACAAACACATCAACACCAACAACAACAACAATAAACACATCAACAACAACAACAACAACAAACACATCAACACCAACAACAACAACAACAAACACATCAACACCAACAACAACAAACACATCAACAACAACAACAACAACAACAACAACAACAAACACATCAACAACAACAACAACAACAACAACAACAACAACAACAACAACAACAACAAACACATCAACACCAACAACAACAAACACATCAACAACAACAACAAACACATCAACACCAACAACAACAACAACAAACACATCAACAACAACAACAACAATAAACACATCAACAACAACAACAACAAACACATCAACACCAACAACAACAACAACAAACACATCAACAACAACAACAACAACAACAACAACAACAACAACAAACACATCAACAACAACAACAACAACAACAACAAACACATCAACACCAACAACAACAACAACAAACACATCAACACCAACAACAACAACAAACACATCAACAACAACAACAACAACAAACACATCAACAACAACAACAAACACATCAACACCAACAACAACAACAACAACAAACACATCAACACCAACAACAACAACAAACACATCAACAACAACAACAACAACAAACACATCAACACCAACAACAACAACAATAAACACATCAACAACAACAACAACAACAATAAACACATCAACAACAACAACAACAACAATAAACACATCAACAACAACAACAACAACAACAATAAACACATCAACATCAACAACAACAACAACAACAATAAACACATCAACAACAACAACAACAACAACAATAAACACATCAACAACAACAACAACAACAACAACAACAACAATAAACACATCAACAACAACAACAACAACAAACACATCAACACCAACAACAACAACAACAAACACATCAACAACAACAACAACAACAAACACATCAACACCAACAACAACAACAACAATAAACACATCAACAACAACAACAACAACAAACACATCAACACCAACAACAACAACAACAACAACAATAAACACATCAACAACAACAACAACAACAAACACATCAACACCAACAACAACAACAACAAACACATCAACACCAACAACAAAAACAACAAACACATCAACAACAACAACAACAACAACAACAACAACAAACACATCAACAACAACAACAAACACATCAACAACAACAACAACAACAACAACAACAACAACAACAACAAACACATCAACACCAACAACAAAAACAACAAACACATCAACAACAACAACAACAACAACAACAACAACAAACACATCAACAACAACAACAACAACAACAAACACATCAACAACAACAACAACAACAACAACAACAACAACAAACACATCAACAACAACAACAACAACAAACACATCAACACCAACAACAAAAACAACAAACACATCAACAACAACAACAACAACAACAATAAACACATCAACAACAACAACAACAACAAACACATCAACACCAACAACAACAACAAACACATCAACACCAACAACAACAACAAACACATCAACAACAACAAACACATCAACACCAACAACAACAACAACAAACACATCAACAACAAACACATCAACAACAACACCAACAACAACAACAACAACAACAATAAACACATCAACAACAACAACAACAACAAACACATCAACAACAACAACAACAACAACAACAAACACATCAACAACAACAACAAACACATCAACACCAACAACAACAACAAACACATCAACAACAACAACAACAACAAACACATCAACACCAACAACAACAACAACAAACACATCAACACCAACAACAACAACAACAAACACATCAACACCAACAACAACAACAACAAACACATCAACAACAACAACAACAACAACAATAAACACATCAACAACAACAACAACAACAAACACATCAACACCAACAACAACAACAACAAACACATCAACAACAACAACAACAACAACAACAACAATAAACACATCAACAACAACAACAACAACAAACACATCAACAACAACAACAACAACAACAACAACAATAAACACATCAACAACAACAACAACAATAAACACATCAACAACAACAACAACAACAAACACATCAACACCAACAACAACAA
>NC_091171.1:39525065-39537565 GCF_040958095.1 Procambarus clarkii
TATTCTATAACGAGAATATATATATTAAAAAATAATAGCAATTGCTTCAACAAATAAAATAATAATTTCTAGAACAATTACAATTATTCTTAAAACAAGTAAAATATTACCTACTATTAAAATTTAAAAATAAAAAAAAATAATTAAAATTATTATTCTTTGTCCAAATATAATAATAATACAATTATAATTACCAATAATATGATAAATTATAACAAATAAAATGATAATTATTACAATTAATAAAACTATAAATACTACAATCAATAAAATAATAATTGGTATAACAAAGTATATTTTGTTACAAGAGAAGAGTCGTTCGCTGAAGCCTAGTCATTAACTCTCTATAACAAACAACCCTCCGCTTGGCTGATCTCAACAACCCATCAAATTGAAATTTTTGGGACAGAAAAACAGAACAAAACATAGTCTCATTGACATAAAGCGACGTATTAACTTTTAACTACTACCTTTCTCACGCAATAAAACACAAAAAATAAAAATCCCGCGTTTAATGAAGGTATTTTGTGGCGGGAGTTTTGAAAGGGAGATCCGTTAGCGACCGTTAAAAATCTCGACCGTTTGAAAGGGGATATAAAAAAAAAAACCGCCAAGAGCGTTTGTAGTTCAGAATGAATTAGTTTATTCTATGGTGAAAAAATTACCGGCAAAAAATGCCAGTTCCATCGCCATACGAGTGAATGTTTAGAAAATATATTCGATGGTTTCGTGGTTGGTGGAAATTCAAGAATTCGTTTAGACCGTTAAATTCAAAAATGGGAATTTAAAATGGAGCAACACCCGGCCTCCTCCTCCTCTTCCATCTCGAATTTGAGAATGGGGGAAACTGTCCCAGACTGGCTACCTTTCCCTCAGGCAAATATTGGCTAATGATGTTGATGTGTAAACGGGATTAACAGCGAAAAAGAGAGTTCAAAATGTTGTTTAACCGTTTTGGCCGGTGGGTTAGTTACCATGATAACTTGGGCAAGATAACTGGTCTGGTGAGCCAGTTATCCTGCCCTGGCTGGAATATGTACCTCTCGTGAGATATATTCACACGAGGTAAGTAGATATACTTCTTGTGAGGTATATATATATATTGAATTTGAAGTCAAATACTGACTACAAAAATTATATAATTCAAAATTTTGAATTATTGGCCGTGTTCGAGAGTGCGACTTGATCCGGGCTTCGTCCACGTTCACCTTGTAGTGTGGACACTCCCTAAGCGAACGAAGCCAAGACAGCTCATCTAACCTACCCTAGATCTAACCAAACATAAACCCCACAATATACATTAGTATTAATTGACATTTCAGGCAGAAATATGTATTATACTGCATGATGGACTCATCCTAACAGTTGTTTGTATCTGCTGAATGTGTCAAAACTGTACTTAGTACAAAGTCAGTATTTGACTTATTGTTTGGGCTGGAAGATGGTTTTTGTGATTCATAGCACTATTACTGGTGGTGGTAGTGGTGGTAGTGTTACCACAACTCAAGGTACTGTTCTTATTTTTGTTCCAGGAAGTAGCGGAGAGTTCAACGACTCTTGGAGTGAACACCAGAAGAGAAAGTGGCTTCAGTTGATGTTTCTGGAGCGGGAAGCTGAGTGCCGGCGCCTACAGGTGTTGGAGGAGACCAACACCTCCTCCTACAGCCTACACCAGGATGGTCAGTAGTTCCTGGCACTTGCTAGGAGGCCAGGAAGTGCCTAGCTTCCTGGGCCTCCGTCATAGCCTCTCTACGGCGCCAGTGTCGCTTCCACCGGTCTCTGTGTCCTCTTCTTTCTCTTCTCCTCCTTCTTCCTCTCTCTTCCTTCCTTCCTTCTCTTCCTCTTCCTCCTCCTCCTTCTCAAATGTATCCATAAATGTGGCGAAATTTTATGAAACTATTTCAAACTTTTATCGAGAACATTAATATATGTGGATAATAAATTTTAACTCATCGACTATATATATTCTCTCTCTCTCTCTCTCTCTCTCTCTCTCTCTCTCTCTCTCTCTCTCTCTCTCTCTCTCTCTCTCTCTCTCTCTCTCTCTCTCTCTCTCTCTCTCTCTCTCTACCTCTCTCTCTCTCTCTCTCTCTCTCTCTCTCTCTCTCTCTCTCTCTCTCTCTCTCTCTCTCTCTCTCTCTCTCTCTCTCTCTCTCTCTACCTCCCTCTCTCTCTCTACATCCCTCTCTCTCTCTCTCTCTCTCTCTACCTCCCTCTCTCTCTCTCTACCTCCCTCTCTCTCTCTCTCTCTCTCTCTCTCTCTCTCTCTCTCTCTCTCTCTCTCTCTCTCTCTCTCTCTCTCTCTCTCTCTCTCTCTCTCTCTCTCTCTCTCTCTCTACCTCCCTCTCTCTCTCTCTACCTCCCTCTCTCTCTCTCTCTCTCTCTCTCTCTCTCTCTCTCTCTCTCTCTCTCTCTCTCTCTCTCTCTCTCTCTCTCTACCTCCCTCTCTCTCTCTCTACCTCCCTCTCTCTCTCTCTCTCTCTCTCTCTCTCTCTCTCTCTCTCTCTCTCTCTCTCTCTCTCTCTCTCTCTCTCTCTCTCTCTCTCTCTCTCTCTCTACCTCCCTCTCTCTCTACCTCCCCCTCTCTCTCTCTCTCATTCTCTCTCTCTCTCTCTCTCTCTCTCTCTCTCTCTCTCTCTCTCTCTCTCTCTCTCTCTCTCTCTCTCTCTCTCTCTCTCTCTCTCTCTCTTATCTCTCTCTTTCTCTCTCTTTCTCTCTCTCTCTCTCTCTCTCTCTCTCTCTCTCTCTCTCTCTCTCTCTCTCTCTCTCTCTCTCTCTCTCTCTCTCTCTCTCTCTCAGCTGACTTGATTTTACGATTATGTTCCATTTATGTTCCATATGCGAGATATATATATATATATATATATATATATATATATATATATATATATATATATATATATATATACATATATATATATATATATATATATACATATATATATATATATATTAAATCTGCATAAAGTTATTGTGTGTATATGCGTGCACGTGTTGTATATGTTCCTGCATATTGTATGTCCGTGTACATAGTGTGTATGTTGGTGTATATTAGGTGGGTATAAATATTAATACAGAGTTGGTGGTCCTGTGAGGTATGTGCAATTTAGTATGGAAATTTGTTTGTTTAATTATATTGGATTTTAGTGTCGCAGAAAATTAGATTTGAATTCATACACAGGTGTACAGAGGCAGTATTATCAGGAGCACGCGCGCGCGCACACACACACACACACACATAAAATTCAAATGTGTTTTGAGGAGCCAGTAGGGATGAGCGACCACAGTGTACTGGTGTTTGAGTACTTGATTGAAGAAGGGTTATTGAACTCGAGGAGGGATACCGAAACCAAAAGGTTAGCATACCGAAAGGGAAACTATGAGGGGATAAGAAAATTCCTAACAGATATAGCATGGGAAACAGAGCTCAGGGGAAAGACGGCCCAAGATATGATGGATTACATCACGCAGAAGTGCAAGGACGCAGCAAACAAGTTTGTCCTAGCCCAAAAGGAAAACAGAGAAATGAAGATGAGAAACCCATGGTTTAATCAGAGATGTAGGCTAGCTAAGCAGCAAAGTAAAAGGGCATGGAGAAACTATAGGAATAACAGGACACTGGAGAGCAGAGAAAGATACCAGCATGCCAGGAATGAATATGTCAGGATGAGAAGAGAGGCAGAAAGACAATACGAAAATGACATCGCAAGCAAGGCAAAGACTCAGCCTAAATTGTTGCATAGCCACATTAGGAGAAAAACAACAGTAAAGGAACAGGTTATGAGATTAAGGATAGCCCGGGGCGGAAGGCTTCACTACAAATGACAAGGAAGTGTGTGAGGAATTGAATAAGAAATTCCAGGAGGTCTTCACCATAGAGCAAGGAGAAATTCCAGAGGTAAGTGAGGGAATGGCTAACCAGGAACCACTGGAAGAGTTTGAGATTACCAGTGGGGAAGTAAGGAAGTGTTTACTAAAGTTGGACGTGACGAAGGCTATAGGCCCAGATGGAATCTCCCCTTGGGTTCTAAAGGAAGGAGCAAGAGAACTGTGCCTACCACTCTCCATAGTGTATAACAAATCACTGGCAACAGGGGAACTGCCAGATATTTGGAAAGCAGCTAACGTAGTCCTGATATACAAGAAAGGGGATAGACAGGAGGCACTGAACTACAGGCCAGTGTCCCTAACCTGCATACCATGCAAGCTGATGGAGAAGATTGTGCGAAAAAAACTAGTGGAGCATCTGGAGCGAAGGAACTTTGTAACACAGCATCAACATGGGTTCAGGGATGGCAGGTCCTGCCTCACAGGGTTACTTGAATTCTACGACCAGGCAACAAAAATAAGGCAAGAAAGAGAAGGGTGGGCAGACTGCATATTTTTGGATTGTCAGAAAGCCTTTGATACATTGCCACACAAGAGGCAAGTGCGAAAGTTGGAGATGCAGGCTGGAGTGAGAGGGAAGGTACTCCGGTGGATAAAGGAGTACCTAAGCAACAGGAGACAACGAGTCTGTGTGAGGGGTGAGGTCTCAGATTGGCGAGACGTCACAAGTGGAGTCCCGCAGGGGTCAGTCCTTGGACCTATACTGTTTCTGGTATATGTAAATGATCTCCCAGAGGGTATAGATTCGTTCCTCTCAATGTTTGCCGACGATGCAAAAATTATGAGGAGGATTGAAACAGAGGATGATAGTAGGAGGATACAATGTGACCTGGATAGACTGAGTGAATGGTCCAACAAATGGCTGTTGAAGTTCAACCCGAGTAAATGCAAAGTAATGAAACTAGGCAGTGGAAACAGGAGGCCAGGCACAGGATACAGAATAGGAGATGAAGTACTTAATGAAACAGACAGAGAGAAAGATCTAGGAGTTGATATCACACCAAACCTGTCTCCTGAAGCCCACATAAAGAGAATAACGTCTGCGGCATATGCGAGGCTGGCTAACATCAGAACGGCGTTCAGGAACCTGTGTAAGGAATCATTCAGAATCTTGTACACCACATATGTAAGACCAATCCTGGAGTATGCGGCCCCAGCATGGAGCCCGTACCTTGTCAAGCACAAGACGAAGCTGGAAAAAGTCCAAAGGTATGCTACTAGACTAGTCCCGGAACTAAGAGGCATGAGTTATGAGGAAAGGCTGCGGGAAATGCACCTTACGACACTGGAAGACAGAAGAGTAAGGGGGGACATGATCACAACCTACAAAATCTTCAGGGGAATCGACCGGATAAACAAGGATGAACTATTCAACACTGGTGGGACGCGAACAAGGGGACATAGGTGGAAACTTAGTACCCAGATGAGCCACAGAGACGTTAGAAAGAATTTTGTCAGTGTCAGAGTAGTTAATAAATGGAATGCATTAGGCAGTGATGTGGTGGAGGCTGACTCCATACACAGTTTCAAATGTAGATATGATAGAGCCCAGTAGGCTCAGGAATCTGTACACCAGTTGATTGACAGTTGAGAGGCGGGACCAAAGAGCCAAAGCTCAACCCCCGCAAGCACAATTAGGTGAGTACAATTAGGTGAGTACTTAGAAGCAAGAATATTAGGATATAATTACCCAGATCACTGAACAGAGACAAATCACAACATATACATATATCATGAATACTTTAACATTAGGCGAAGATAGAGTATGAGAATGATATAGCATCTAAAGCTAAGGACCAACCCCAAACTACTTCGTATCCGCTCAAGAAAGAACCTTATCTTACCTGGCTATCATCAGTAGCATATGCAGGTTATCTTGAGGTTATCTTGAGGTTATCTTGAGATGATTTCGGGGCTTTAGTGTCCCCGCGGCCCGGTCCTCGACCAGGCCTCCACCCCCAGGAAGACTCCCAGGTACCTATTTACTGCTAGGTAACAGGGGCATTCAGGGTGAAAGAAACTTTGCCCATTTGTTTCTGCCTCGTGCGGGAATCGAACCCGCGCCACAGAATTACGAGTCCTGCGCGCTATCCGCGCTATGCAAGGTGGTTCAACATAAGAACTGCCATAAGAAATGTGAAAAGAGAGAGTGTAGCTAAGGGCCGTTCTGCATTCCACATACGTACACTAATGCTAGGAAATGAGTCACTATATTTAGAGTCGTTACCGTCTCAAGGGTAAGGATAAGCTGGAGAAAACCCATTGATATCTCACTAGACCCATTTAGGAGCTGAGAGTCATGAATTATGAGGAAAGCCTAAAGTAACTTAACCTCACATCGCTAGATGAGGAAGATATGATCACGATATTGAAAATACTCAGATGGATAAGCATGACAGAGAAATGAAATTTTGTTGATGTGATGGGACACAAACAAGGAGCAACATGTGACGTTTTAAAGTGTCTTAAAGTCCCTTCAAAATCAATTTTGAAGTGTTTGGAGGGAGAGTTCCGTCACCTATACCAGACAGCCCTTTCTCCAGTTAATGACAGCTTGACAGGCGTTACCCTAGAGCTGGAGCTTTGTTCCCGCAAGCACAACTAGGTAAGTTCATCTTCCCCATAATTGCTTTCCTGACCATTGTCGCCAGGGCTCAGCCACCGCGGTTTCACGGTGTAATAGCCAAAGCATTTGGGCACGGAGAGGGTTAGTCAGGCAGGATAGGGACTGGAGGGTATAATTCGACATGTATCTATTCTGCTGCCTGCGCACGCCCACACACGCACGCACACACAAACACACACACACACACACACACACACACACACACACACACACACACACACACACACACACACACACACACACACACACACACGAATGGGGGCCTCGTAGCCTGGTGGATAGCGCGCAGGACTCGTAATTCTGTGGCGCGGGTTCGATTCCCGCACGAGGCAGAAACAAAATGGGCAAAGTTTCTTTCACCCTAAGTGCCCCTGTTACCTAGCAGTAAATAGGTACCTGGGAGTTAGTCAGCTGTCACGGGCTGCTTCCTGGGGTGTGTGTGTGTGGTGTGGGGAAAAAAAAAAAAAAAAAAAAGTAGTTAGTAAACAGTTGATTGACAGTTGAGAGGCGGGCCGAAAGAGCAAAGCTCAACCCCCGCAAAAACACAACTAGTAAACACACACACACACACACACACACACACACACACACACACACACACACACACACACACACACACACACACACACACACACATACAATCATGGGGGTTGAGAGATATGAGCCCAGAGATAAGAATTAATAGCAAAACAAGGTCACTGATATATATATAAACAATAAATATACACTATATCACCCATTCATTATATCACCCTCGTGTTATATATGATGGTGTTATACCACCACCACCACCACACTCCACCACCACACTCCACCACCACACTCCACCACCAACATCCACCACCACACTCCACCACCACACTCCACCACCACACTCCACCACCACACTCCACCACCACACTCCACCACCACACTCCACCACCACACTCCACCACCACACTCCACCACCACACTTCACCACCACCACCACCACCACCACCACCACCACACTCCATCACCACCACCACCACCAACATCCACCACACTCCACCACCACACTCCACCACCACACTCCACCACCACACTTCACCACCACCACCACCACCACACTCCACCACCACACTCCATCACCACCACCACCACCAACATCCACCACAATCACCACCACAATCACCACCACAATCACCACCACCACAATCACCACCACATAAACACCCTCACCACCTCCTCCCACACCATCATCCACATTAACATCCACTCTCCATCAATCCACTCTAACCCATCCACCCATATGATCCACACCCAACTACTTCCGTCTCCAACCATCAAATTGCTTATTAGAAAAGATGAGTAAATATTTCAGCAATCTCCTCCTCTTACTCCTCCTCCTTCTTCTCCTCCTTATTCTCCTCTTCCTCCTCCTCCTCTTCCTCCCATCAGAGGTCATCACAAGTTCGTATTTGCTTTGGGTAGTTAAGCTGTTACCAGTATTGACCCAGGGTGACCACTTCGTCTCCATTGATCAGAGTGTTCGTTTGCGGGTGTCTGCTGACTCCTTGTGTTTCCTGCTTGCTCTCTGTCTTGTCTGCTGAGTGTCTGTGTCTCCTCCTTGCTCTCTGTCTTGTTTGCTGAGTGGCTGTGGCTCCTGCTTGCTCTCTGTCTTGTCTGCTGAGTGTCTGTGTCTCCTCCTTGCTCTCTGTCTTGTCTGCTGAGTGTCAGTGGCTCCTGCTTGGTCTCTGTCTTGTCTGCTGAGTGTCTGTGGCTCCTGCTTGATCTCTGTCTTGTCTGCTGAGTGTCTGTGTCTCCTGCTTGGTCTCTGTCTTGTCTGCTGAGTGTCAGTGGCTCCTGCTTGGTCTCTGTCTTGTCTGCTGAGTGTCTGTGTCTCCTGCTTGGTCTCTGTCTTGTCTGCTGAGTGTCTGTGTCTCCTCCTTGCTCTCTGTCTTGTTTGCTGAGTGTCTGTGTCTCCTGCTTGCTCTCTGTCTTGTCTGCTGAGTGTCTGTGTCTCCTCCTTGCTCTCTGTCTTGTTTGCTGAGTGTCTGTGGCTCCTGCTTGATCTCTGTCTTGTCTGCTGAGTGTCTGTGGCTCCTGCTTGGTCTCTGTCTTGTCTGCTGAGTGTCTGTGTCTCCTCCTTGCTCTCTGTCTTGTTTGCTGAGTGTCTGTGGCTCCTGCTTGCTCTCTGTCTTGTCTGCTGAGTGTCTGTGTCTCCTCCTTGCTCTCTGTCTTGTTTGCTGAGTGTCTGTGGCTCCTGCTTGATCTCTGTCTTGTCTGCTGAGTGTCTGTGGCTCCTGCTTGGTCTCTGTCTTGTCTGCTGAGTGTCTGTGTCTCCTCCTTGCTCTCTGTCTTGTTTGCTGAGTGTCTGTGTCTCCTGCTTGCTCTCTGTCTTGTCTGCTGAGTGTCTGTGTCTCCTCCTTGCTCTCTGTCTTGTTTGCTGAGTGTCTGTGTCTCCTGCTTGATCTCTGTCTTGTCTGCTGAGTGTCTGTGGCTCCTGCTTGCTCTCTGTCTTGTCTGCTGAGTGTCTGTGGCTCCTGCTTGGTCTCTGTCTTGTCTGCTGAGTGTCTGTGGCTCCTGCTTGGTCTCTGTCTTGTCTGCTGAGTGTCTGCGTCTCCTGCTTGCTCTCTGTCTTGTCTGCTGAGTGTTTGTGTTTCCTGCTTGCTCTCTGTCTTGTCTGCTGAGTGTCTGTGGCTCCTGCTTGCTCTCTGTCTTGTTTGCTGAGTGTCTGCGTCTCCTGCTTGGTCTCCGTCTTGTCTGCTGAGTCCCTGCGTCTCCTGCTTGCTCTCTGCCTTGTCTGCTGAGTCTCTACGTCTCCTGCTTGCTCTCTGTCTTGTCTGCTGAGTCCCTGCGTCTTCTCCTTGCTCTCTGTCTTGTCTGCTGAGTCCCTGCGTCTTCTGCTTGCTCTCTGTCTTGTCTGCTGAGTCCCTGCGTCTTCTGCTTGCTCTCCACCTTGTCTGCTGACTCTCTGCGTCTCTTGCTTGCTCTCCACCTTGTCTGCTGACTCTCTGCGTCTCCTGCTTGCTCTCTGTCTTGTCTGCTGTCTCTCTGCGTCTCCTGCTTGCTCTCTGTCTTGTCTGCTGAGTCCCTGCGTCTTCTGCTTGCTCTCCACCGTGTCTGCTGACTCTCTGCGTCTTCTGCTTGCTCTCCACCTTGTCTGCTGAGTCCCTGCGTCTTCTGCTTGCTCTCTGTCTTGTCTGCTGAGTCCCTGCGTCTTCTGCTTGCTCTCCACCTTGTCTGCTGACTCTCTGCGTCTTCTGCTTGCTCTCCACCTTGTCTGCTGACTCTCTGCGTCTCTTGCTTGCTCTCCACCTTGTCTGCTGACTCTCTGCGTCTCCTGCTTGCTCTCCACCTTGTCTGCTGGTACAATGTACCCGGACTTGTCCAACTTTAAATGGCTTCCTCTAACACACAACAATAACAGAATATTTAAAATTAAGAGAAAATATAGGTGAGAAAGAGATAATAATATAGTATACCCTGAACCAGTTCTTATAAGGTATACTCTAGACCAGTCCTTATATAGTATACCTTACACCAGTCCTTATATAGTATGTCCTACACCAGTCCTTATATAGTATACCTAACACCAGTCCTTATATAATATACCTAACACCAGTCCTTATATAGTATGTCCTACACCAGTCCTTATATAGTATACCTAACACCAGTCCTTATATAGTATGTCCTACACCAGTCCTTATATAGTATGTCCTACACCAGTCCTTATATAGTATGTCCTACACCAGTCCTTATATAGTATACCTAACACCAGTCCTTATATAGTATACCTTACACCAGTCCTTATATAGTATGTCCTACACCAGTCCTTATATAGTATACCTAACACCAGTCCTTATATAGTATACCTTACACCAGTCCTTATATAGTATACCTAACACCAGTCCTTATATAGTATACCTTACACCAGTCCTTATATAGTATGTCCTACACCAGTCCTTATATAGTATACCTTACACCAGTCCTTATATAGTATACCTAACACCAGTCCTTATATAGTATGTCCTACACCAGTCCTTATATAGTATACCTTACACCAGTCCTTATATAGTATACCTAACACCAGTCCTTATATAGTATGTCCTACACCAGTCCTTATATAGTATGTCCTACACCAGTCCTTATATAGTATGTCCTACACCAGTCCTTATATAGTATACCTAACACCAGTCCTTATATAGTATACCTTACACCAGTCCTTATATAGTATACCTAACACCAGTCCTTATATGGTATATCATGCAGAGCTCATTCCGTCTGAGACAGAGACGTCATTCCAGTCTCTCTCTGGATGCTGACGGGACTGGTTGTGCCTTTTGACGTTCCTTCGTTTATTTGGTGTTTATCAAGTTCTCTCATCAACCCGTTCTCGCACTTTCGTATAGTCAGTATTGACTTATTAAATACGTGCATATGTGACATACTAAACATACTAATTTACCTTGAAAAGCTTCATAGAAAACACCGACCTTACCTAACCTTTATAGTATGTTAAGGTACGCATTTTATTGCTTCGTAATTACAATTATTACTTAACCTATTATAGGTATAGGTTAAGTAATAATTGTAATTACGAAGCAATAAGATGCTTATCTTAACATACTAAGAAGGTTAGGTAAGGTCGGTGTTTTCTATGAAGCTTTTCAAGGTAAACTAGTATCTTTAGTATGTCACATATGCACGTATTAAATAAGTCAATATTGACTGTAAGAAAGTGCGAGAACGGGATGCTCTGTTGAACACCATTAGAGGTCGTCAAGTTTATATTTATTGGATTGCCTCTCAACGTAACTATTGTGCCTCTATTTTTGGAACGGGATTATTTTGCACTTCCTGCCATGCCTCCTGCTTTCCCGTGGAGTTAATTCCATGTTATTTCCAAATATTAAAAGTATTTGGTTCCAATATTTTCAATATTGAAAATATATTTTCAAATCCAATATTTTCCGTGTAAATTATTATGTACCTCTTGCCAGCGCTCTAGACAACACCAGTTGGAGCAATTTTTAATCGTTCCCAATAAATTAGGAGTTGTATTGGATGGATTTGGGCAGTATAGATCTTCACTACAAGCGTCTCCAGGTCAACAACGTCTCCTCCAGTGGAAAAAAGAGTTGCTAATGGGCAGGAATAAGATTGCACCCAAGAAAGTAGAACGAGTCTTTAATTCGGTCCTCTTACCAGATATGTGAAAGATGGTGCATGTAGATGAGCAAGTAGATGAGCAGGTAGATGAGGAAGTAGATATACACAGATAATTACACTACCTGCAAGGTAGGTTAACCCGAGCAAGAGACGTCCAATACTCGTGTGCTATAGAGGCCTAAAATTCCTTTTTTTTAACAACTCAAGAATTAAATTAATCTTGGATTACTGACATCTCATCTGAAAATTTTTGCCCACATAAAAAAATATTTTTCATTAAATTTAAATACAGGATATACAGGCTAAGTCAAGGGGCGACATTCCTATGTCCAAAAACACTGTTCTTTCTTGCAGTAACTAAAAATAATTACCAAATAATAATAATAATAATATGAACAATATCTGGGTGATATAACTATATAACGATATATCGAGCGGACAGCACACTGGACTTGTGATCCTGTGGTCCTGGGTTCGATCCCAGGCGCCGGCGAGAAACAATAGGGCATAGTTTCTTTCACCCTATGCCCCCTGTTACGTAGCAGTAAAATAGGTACCTGGGTGTTAGTCAGCTGTCACGGGCTGCTTCCTGGGAGTGGAAGCCTGGTCGAGGACCGGGCCGCGGGGACACTAAAGCCCCGAAATCATCTCAAGATAACCTCAAGAAGGTACGAATTTGAAGCAAAACAGAGGGATGTGTTCAAACCACAATCCACCCTTCCCTAGATCATCCTGTGAGATCAATGTTGAATCTTTCTTCTATTCCCAGGATCAGTGTTGCACCTTACGCCCCCAGCGGGTATAAACCCTTATAGTTCCCGCTCCGTGTCTTCTGGGAGAAGTTTCTGATCCT
>NC_091171.1:39540065-39587565 GCF_040958095.1 Procambarus clarkii
CTCAACCACCTCCTCCCCCCCCCCCTCCTCCCAGTGCAAGCACAATTTAGGTGAAATAATTGCAATCTCCCAGCACAGGTATTATCACGGTTATTGCAACGATAAAACACTTGTTTTAATTAAACAGGGAGATTGGACATATATTATCCAGATGTAGCGTATAAGCCTGCTCGAGTATTTTGTAGGCGGTGATCATGTCTCCCCTAACTCTTCGTGTGTGAGGTTCAGCTCCCGTAGCCTTTCCTCATAACTCATACCTCTCAGTTCTGGCGACCAGATATGGTCGCTTGTCTGACAAAACCATTGTTTTACTTCAGGGCCATTTTCTTTACGACTTCCTCGGTGACTATTGTAAACAGTCTCATCACATTTTCTAAGAGACATAATTACCGAGATATTAAACAAATTCAATACGTTACGTAAAAATTAAGTTAGGTTAGGTAAGGCTATTTAAAGTTAGGTTATGTAAGGGTATTTAAAATTTAACTAGGGCCCTTTAAGTCTGTCAGTAGAATACAAAGCTAAGAATCTGGCACTAGGCTACTGTGTCACTCTATTTTCAATTATAATCCAAGTTATTCTTTATTTTCAGTACAGTTAAACAGAGTATGAACATATCGTACACAAAATTGTTCTAAAATCGGTCGATTTCTGATTGTCGAAGTCATGTTGGTGTCGAATGGCTTGGATGCCTTATCTTAGGTCAGGTTAGGTTAGGTCGTGTTGGGTTTGGTTGGGTTAATTAAGCGGGTTTTGGGGACATATTTAGTTGGGTTGAATATGGGCATTTATTAGACATAAGATATGTGTGTATGTTAAGGGAATCTGTTAGATGATTGTGTCAAGTGACAGTGTTGGGAGTGACAGTGTTGGGAGTGACAGTGTTGGGAGTGACAGTGTTGGGAGTGACAGTGTTGGGAGTGACAGTGTTGGGAGTGACAGTGTTGGGAGTGACAGTGTTGGGAGTGACAGTGTTGGGAGTGACAGTGTTGGGAGTGGACACACAACCTCTCATCTTGAAGAGTGTCACGCTTGTGCTCTCATAGAAATTGTTTTCGGCCCTTGTGTTATTGTGTCGAAGATGGGTGTGTGTGTGTGTGTGTGTGTGTGTGCGTGTGTGTGCGCGTGTGTGTGTGCGTGTGTGTGTACTCACCTATTTGTGCTTGCAGGATCGAGCATTGACTCTTGGATCCCGCCTTGGAAGCCATCGGTGGTTTACAGCTATGACTCCTGTCCCATTTTCCTATCATATCTAGTTTTAAAATTATGAATAGAGTTTGCTTCCACAACCTGTTCCCCAAGTGCATTCTATTTTTTCACTACCCACACGCTAAAAGAAAACTTCCTAACATCTCTGTGACTCATATGAGTTTCAAGCTTCCACCCATGTCCCCTCGTTCTGTTACTATTACGTGTGAACATTTCGTCTATGTCCACTCTGTCAATCCCTCTGAATGTTTTATACGTTCTAACTTTTTGTTAGAACGATGATGTTCTAACTTTTGCCAGTGTAGAGTACGCTGCTGTCGTTATCCTATTTATATGTGCTTCAGGAGATAGATTAGGTGTTAAGTCCACCCCCAGGTCTCTTTCACGCGTCGACACAAGTAGGCAGTTCCCTTTCATTGTGTACTGTCCCTTTGGTCTCCTATCACTTAGTCCCATTTCCATAACTTTACATTTGCTCGGGTTGAACTCCAGTAGCCATTTCTCTGACCATCTCTGCAACCTGTTCAAGTCCTCTTGGAAGATCCTGCAATCCTCATCTGTCTCAACTCTTCTCATCAACTTTGCGTCATCCGCAAACATCGACATGTAGGACTCTACTCCTATAAACATGACGTTAACATATATTAGAAATAAAATTGGTCCCAGCACCGATCCTTGAGGTACTCCACTCGTTACTGTTCGCCAGTCCGACTTCTCGCCCCCTTACCGTATCTCTCTGGCTCCTCCTTCCCCCCTTCTCGTGGGAAGGGAGTCCCCCCCCCCGTCCCATCCCAAATCCTTATCCTAATCCCTTCCCAGTGATATATAGGTATAATGGCTTGACGCTTTCTCCTGCCAGCTCCCTTCCCCCATATAAACACACAACATAACACATTACTAACGACGGGAAGAAAATAAACGAGGAAAAAAAAATTCGCGAGAAAGAATAGATAAAAGAAAATCTGGAAACAAACGAACGCAAACAAAACAATTAACAATTAACAACACAGATGCTGACAAAAAACGCAAACAAGTACAAATCTCAGAGGGGCGAAGATTATCCTCTAAATGTGCTTTTAAAAATTTTTTCCTGGGAGACTGAGAAAGATTAAATGGGTTTAGTGTCCCGGGAGAGGTGGTGGTGGGGGGGGGGGGGGGTGGTGGTGGTGGTGATGGTGGTGGTGGTGGTGGTGGTGGTGGTGGTGGTGGTGGTGGTGATGGTGGTGGTGGTGGTGGTGGTGGTGATGGTGGTGGTGGTGATGATGGTGGTGGTGGTGGTGGTGGTGATGGTGGTGGTGGTGATGGTGGTGGTGGTGGTGATGGTGGTGGTGGTGGTGGTGGTGGTGGTGATGGTGGTGGTGGTGGTGGTGGTGATGGTGGTGGTGGTGGTGGTGGTGATGGTGGTGGTGGTGGTGGTGGTGATGGTGGTGGTGGTGGTGGTGATGGTGGTGGTGGTGGTGGTGGTGGTGATGGTGGTGATGGTGGTGGTGGTACTGATGGTGGTGATAGTGAAAGAGGATGACAATAATGTTTTTTTGGTTGATTATAATGAGAATTTGTAATCATGTGTGTGTGTGAGTTGAGCTTCAGTTCTTTGCCCCCGGCTCCCAGTCACTCACCAATGTGTGGAGAGAACACATACACGCTTCTCAAAACCACATATTGGTACCACAAAGCACATACAAATGCGGACGATAAAACAGCCTGTCCCCCTAAGGTGTGTAAGGAATCTTTCAGAACATTATATACCACATATGTCAGACCAATCCTGGAGTATGCAGCCCCAGCATGGAGTCCATATCTAGTCAAGGATAAGACTAAACTGGAAAAGGTTCAAAGGTTTGCCACCAGACTAGTACCCGAGCTGAGAGGTATGAGCTACAAGGAGAGACTACGGGAATTAAACCTCACTTCGTTGGAAGACAGAAGAGTTAGGGGGGACATGATCACCACATTCAAGATTCTCAAGGGAATCGACAGGGTTGATAAAGACAGGCTGTTTAACACAAGGGGCACACGCACAAGGGGACACAGGTGGAAACTGAGTGCCCAAATGAGCCACAGAGATATTAGAAAGAACTTTTTTAGTGTCAGAGTGGTTGACAAATGGAATGCATTAGGCAGTGATGTGGTGGAGGCTGACTCCATACACAGTTTCAAATGTAGATATGACAGAGCCCAATAGGCTCAGGAATCTGTACACCTGTTGATTGACAGTTGAGAGGCGGGACCAAGGAGCCAAAGCTCAACCCCCGCAAGCACAACTAGGTGAGTACACACACATAAACACACACAAACACACACACAGCACACAAACACCCGTTTAACAAACGTGACATATACCCCCAAAAGCCTCCATTTCGGCTGAAAAAAAATTGAACAAAAACTCTAATACAATTAAATAAGGAGTCTATGACGTCACCACAATGAAGAACAAAAGAGCAGGTACAAAAGTGAGAACAAAAAGCCTGGCAGATATTCTCCCACACGACGACTTTTATGTACAATATACCTTACTGTTTTGACATTATTGTACAATGAGAAAAATTAGAAATTTTGCTCATTTAAATGATGGCTATTTATGGAAGTGGTGGTTGGTGACTGTGGTAGTAGTGGTGGCTGGTGGTTGTGGTAGTGGTGGCTGGTGATTGTGGTAGTGGTGGCTGGTGATTGTGGTAGTGGCGGGTGGTGATTGTAGAGGCAGTGGAGGCACCGGTGCACTCGGGGCCGGACACTGCTAAAGTATTAATTCCGTTCCAAACTTTACGGTGACATGATTTATTCCATTCAATGTAAAATATTTATTTTGTTCCTCTCTCTGTCTCTCTGTCTCTCTCTCTCTCTCTCTCTCTCTCTCTCTCTCTCTCTCTCTCTGTCTCTCTCTCTCTCTCTGTCTCTCTCTCTCTCTCTCTCTCTCTCTCTCTCTCTCTCTCTCTCTCTCTCTCTCTCTCTCTCTCTCTCTCTCTCTCTCTCTCTCTCTCTCTCTCTCTCTCTCTCTGTCTCCCTCCTCCAGTCATTATCAACTCCTTCCCACCTCCTCAAATCATCGTCGACTCGTCTATCCTGCTTCTACTATCCCTTACACTTTTGTGCCTGAGGTGTCGTCAACAAAGGCAATTACTAGATTCGATTCTCTCAGGTGGGAAAAATTGCTTTTAAGCGTGATATTCGAACCTCCTTGGCACCTCCGCCCGCGGCAGGGAGGGAGGGAGGTAGGGGATTGAGATTGAGAGGAAGAGAAGATGAGATTGAGAGAGAGAGGGAGATTGATGGAAAGGAGCAGGAGAGAGTGTGTGAGATGAGCGTTTGGAGAGGGTAGGGAAAAGAATGAGGCAAGGGATGGAGATGGGAAGGGGGAGGGAATTAAGTGAGAGGGAGGAGGGAGGGTTGGAAGGGATGGGTAAAGAGGGGGGAGGGGAAGAAATGATGGGAGGGAAGTAATGAGAAGAAGGGAAAGCGAGAAGGATAGGCAAATATGAGATGCTTGTATGGTTTAAGATGTCGCCTCGTGTAGGTAAGATGTTGACGTGGTAATGAATATGTTGACTCATGTAGCTGACATAGTGATTCATTACCTAAATACTCATCTGTGTAGTGGAGATGATAAACATATGTTCCAAGATTCGGATGTTTACATTGTGCTATACTCCCACGCGCACACATACAGACACACACACACACACTGCAACACATTTAGGGGGCGCCGGTGGCTGTGTGGATAGCACGCTGGACACGTAATCCTGTGTCCCGGGTTCGATTCCCGGCGCCGGCGAAAAACAAAAATAGGCAGTTTCTTTCACCCAGATGCCCTTGTTACCTAGCACTAAATAGGTACCTGGGAGTTAGACAGCGGTTACGGGCTGCTTCCTGGATGTGTGTGTGTGTGAAAAAAAATTGATTGAAACTTGGCTGGCAAGCACAACTTGATGAATACAACTAGGTATTGGGGCCTCGTAGCCTGGTGGATAGCGCGCAGGACTCGTAATTCTGTGGCGCGGGTTCGATTCCCGCACGAGGCAGAAACAAATGGGCAAAGTTTCTTTCACCCTAAATGCCCCTGTTACCTAGCAGTAAATAGGTACCTGGGAGTTAGTCAGCTGTCACGGGCTGCTTCCTGGGGGTGGAGGCCTGGTCGAGGACCGGGCCGCGGGGACACTAAAGCCCCGAAATCATCTCAAGATAACCTCAAGATAGGTGAATACGTGAAGTAAGTGAAACTGGGATGAATGGTACCGTAGACTTCTTTACCTTCTGTATGACCCTATAACCATCCTGTATATTCACTCTCGTGTTATGATATCATGAGGAGGCAGTTATATATGGAACTAATAGAGCAAGAATTCGGCAATGTGATGTTATAGTGGCCAGAATACGTCTGGGATATAGACGTATCTGGCAGCTTTCTCAAAACCCAAATGTCGAGTACACAATGTGTCAACTTTGTGAAAGTGTCGAATACACCATGTATCAACTTTGTGAAAGTGTCGGATACACCATGTGTCAACTTTGTGAAAGTGTCGGATACACCATGTGTCAACTTTGTGAAAGTGTCAAATACACCATGTGTCAACTTGGTGAAAGTGTCAAATACACCATGTGTCAACTTGGTGAAAGTGTCGGATACACCATGTGTCAACTTGGTGAAAGAGAAAGCATGCACTCCCTTGAACAGTATATTATAGTATATCCCATACTGACTGACTTTCGCCCTCCTGGGCTGAGGTATGCTGAACTCTGTAACTGCTATATGAATCCTGGAACACTTCATGATATATTGGACTTGTACCCAAGATTGACTATTTAATACATCTATTATACAATGTATGTGAAGTAACTATATAACCTGAGCTTGTAAAAACATCTTAATCACCTTCAGTGGTTAAGTGCTATATATTTTTATTTTATAATTTTCATATATATATGATCATTATTGACCTTTTTTCAGTATTGAATTGCATAATATCGATTTAGGAAGTTATTCATTGCTCATTATCCTTGATACCAATGAAATTTATTCTCAGATTTATGTAATATGATAATCTATATAATTCTGGCATTTATTTTATATACTTTCGCCACAGCCTCACCCTCCTCTCTCTCTCTCTCTCTCTCTCTCTCTCTCTCTCTCTCTCTCTCTCTCTCTCTCTCTCTCTCTCTCTCTCTCTCTCTCTCTCTCTCTCTCTCTCTCCTAATGGATCAATGTCTATCTTGTGTGTGGGTATATATATATATATATATATATATATATATATATATATATATATATATATATATATATATATATATATATATATATATATATATATATATATATATATATATATGTGTGTGTGTGTGTGTGTGTGAGTGTGTGTGTGTGTGTGTGTGTGTGTGTGTGTGTGTGTGTACTCACCTAGTTGTGTTTTGTGTTTGCGGGGGTTGAGCTCTGGCTCTTTGGTCCCGCCTCTCAACCATCAATCAACAGGTGTACAGGTTCCTGAGGTGCTATATATATCTATTATCTCTCTCTTTTTCTAAACATGTGTCCATCCCACTCTCCACTGACTAAATGCGTGTCTATGTGTGTATCCATTACAGAGTTGCGTTGCCCGCGGGTATGGGACCAGATGCTGTGTTGGGCGCCCACCACCGCCAACACCACTATCACCCTGCCCTGCCCCCACTACGTGCCCGGCATCATCGCTGAGGTTAGTCTATCTTCTATCCCCTCCACTACCGCCCGTCCTGCGTCTCACGGCTCGGGGCTCCTGGTTCTTTACGGTCAGCGTTGGGGGTAGTCCACACACCTGGAAGGGATGGGAGGACTGGATAGGAACTGGGTTATGAAGATGGAGGGAAGGGATTGTGTCCGATCACTTGAATCATCGGGGATTGAACTCAGACTTTGTAAGAAGTGAGGTCGGTGCTCTACTGACCAGTTTAAGTGGATGGCCAAAGAATTGGGATCAGATATGACAGGGGTCATATATGACACAGATCCTGTATGACAAGGGACATATGTGACACAGATCCTGTATGACAAGGGACATATGTGACACAGATCCTGTATGACAAGGGATATATGTGACACAGATCCTATATGACAAGGGACATATATGACACAGATCCTGTATGACAAGGGACATATGTGACACAGATCCTGTATGACAAGGGACATATATGACACAGATCCTGTATGACAAGGGACATATGTGACACAGATCCTGTATGACAAGGGACATATGTGACACAGATCCTGTATGACAAGGGACATATGTGACACAGATCCTGTATGACAAGGGACATATATGACACAGATCCTGTATGACAAGGGACATATGTGACACAGATCCTGTATGACAAGGGACATATATGACACAGATCCTGTATGACAAGGGACATATGTGACACAGATCCTGTATGACAGGGGTCATATGTGACCCAGATCCTGTATGACAAGGGACATATATGACACAGATCCTGTATGACAGGGGTCATATATGACACAGATCCTGTATGACAGGGGTCATATGTGACACAGATCCTGTATGACAAGGGACATATGTGACACAGATCCTGTATGACAAGGGACATATATGACACAGATCCTGTATGACAGGGGTCATATTTGACACAGATCCTGTATGACAGGGGTCATATGTGACACAGATCCTGTATGACAAGGGACATATGTGACACAGATCCTGTATGACAAGGGACATATATGACACAGATCCTGTATGACAGGGGTCATATGTGACACAGATCCTGTATGACAAGGGACATATGTGACACAGATCCTGTATGACAAGGGACATATATGACACAGATCCTGTATGACAGGGGTCATATGTGACACAGATCCTGTATGACAAGGGACATATATGACACAGATCCTGTATGACAGGGGTCATATATGACACAGATCCTGTATGACAGGGGACATATATGACACAGATCCTGTATGACAGGGGTCATATATGACACAGATCCTGTATGACAAGGGACATATGTGACCCAGATCCTGTATGACAGGGGTCATATGTGACCCAGATCCTGTATGACAAGGGACATATATGACACAGATCCTGTATGACAGGGGTCATATATGACACAGATCCTGTATGACAGGGGTCATATGTGACACAGATCCTGTATGACAAGGGACATATGTGACACAGATCCTGTATGACAAGGGACATATATGACACAGATCCTGTATGACAAGGGACATATGTGACCCAGATCCTGTATGACAGGGGTCATATGTGACCCAGATCCTGTATGACAAGGGACATATATGACACAGATCCTGTATGACAGGGGTCATATATGACACAGATCCTGTATGACAGGGGTCATATGTGACACAGATCCTGTATGACAAGGGACATATGTGACACAGATCCTGTATGACAAGGGACATATATGACACAGATCCTGTATGACAGGGGTCATATGTGACACAGATCCTGTATGACAAGTGTTATTTTTATTATTTTAATTATTACTATTTATCCGTTTATTACGTAAATCACATTTAATTTGCTACTAAATTATTACTTTAGAGCGTGGACTGTACAATTGTAATTTTCTCTCACCGATAAACCAAATAAAAATGTGGGGAAGTTTCCCCACACTTGAAGAAGGTTCCCCCTTACCTAGCACAAATCTCCCTACCTTTCCCCTCCCCACCTTCCCTTCTCCCTTACCCTCTCCCTTACCCTTTCCCTTACCCATAAGGTTGTCGTTAATTCTTAAGATGAAGAAATGTTGGCAGTTTGTGGCACTATTTTCCCGGTGAAAAATGGAGAGAAGAAGGAAGAAATAGAAGAAAGAAGGAAAGAAAAGGGGAGATAAGGAAGGGGAATGATCGGAGGAGGAAGGGAAAAATGGGGAGAAGGGAGGGAAAATGAGATATTGAAGGAAACAAAAGAGAAATAGAAGGGATAGAGGGAAGTAAGATGACTGTGATGGATAAAAATTAGTAGAGAAGGAAGAATAGAGAAATAGTGGCCATTGAGGTAGAGAGGGAAGGTGTTAGAGGGAATTAGATGGAATCGAGATGGAGAAAGTGATGGAGGGAGGAGACGAAGTAGAGAATGAAGCTTTCCATCCAGACTGTCACCCTAAACTCTATATCTTACAACTTTCTTTCCTGAAGAATTTCTCTGAATATTTTCTCCCCGAAGCTCTTATATTCTGAAGCTCTAAGTCTTAAAATTCTCTACCCCTGAAGCTGTCTTAAGAGTTCACATATGAAACTCTTAGTTTTGAAGTTTCTTTCGTGAAGCTCTTATTTATAAAGCTCTCCAACTTGAATCTCTCACGGCTGAAACGCTTCCTCTTGAAGCTCTTAACTCTTGAAGCTGACTCAATTAAATGTCTTCTGACGTCCTGAAGTCCTGAAGCTCTCCCACCTGCAGGCTTCACCCTGACCGGAATATGAAAGGATTACTTTGAAGCTTAGTGTGTAATTACCACTGATTATTTCATTACACACACACACACTCACACACACACACACACACACACACACACACACACACACACACACACACACACACACACACACACACACACACTCACACACACACACTCACACACACACACACACACACACACACACACACACACACACACACACACACACACACACACACACACACACACACACACAGGGAGGAGAATCTGAACTGTCAATCCCTAGTTGATTGACAGTTGAGAGAAGGGACAAAAGAGCCGAAACTTCACCTCCGCAAGCATAACTAGGTGAGAACACATGAACAATCCTTGTGTGTGAACAAAAGGTGGCAGAAGATAAGATAAGCAAAGATAAAGAAGATATAGGAACACCTGGACAAAAAACATTGACCATACTACAGGGAAATAATAATTTAAGCAATAAATGAATATATTAGAATCAGATGTGAAGCAGAGAAGCCGTGTGAATATAGAAGAGCGGTATAGAAGATATAGAACGTTTTGTTATCGAACTGAGGAAAGCAATATAGAACGAATAGAGACTATAAAGTTTCAACTCAACAAAAAAGTCCTGGTTTTCAAAATCGGATTCGAAGGCATTTCCAGGAGTGAGAATTGATGACTTAGAGGCAGAGGTTACCGAGGCCCTGGAAGACGAGGATCACGGGCACTGGTTACTAAAGGAAGGAACGGAAGTACTGTTGAAGCCACTGACAAGGGAAGGGGACTATCTGGAGAAAGTGCCTAGCCATTACCACTATATAATTGGAAGGGGTCAGGATGCCCTCTGCCACATCACAGTGTGTGTGTGTGTGTGTGTACTCACCTAGTTGTCACCTAGTTGTGTTTGCGGGGGTTGAGCTCTGGCTCTTTGGTCCCGCCTCTCAACCGTCAATCAACAGGTGTACAGATTCCTGAGCCTATCGGGCTCTGTGTGTGTGTGTGTGTGTACTCACCTAATTGTACTCACCTAATTGTGCTTGCGGGAGTTGAGCTCTGGCTCTTTGGTCCCGCCTCTCAACCGTCAATCAACTGGTGTACAGATTCCTGAGCCTATTGGGCTCTATCATATCTACATTTGAAACTGTGAATGGAGTCAGCCTCCACCACATCACTTCCTAATGCATTCCATTTGCTAACTACTCTGACACTGAAAAAGTTCTTTCTAACGTCTCTGTGGCTCATTTGGGTACTCAGCTTCCACCTGTGTCCCCTTGTTCGCGTCCCACCAGTGTTGAAAAGTTCATCCTTGTTTACCCGGTCGATTCCCCTGAGGATTTTGTAGGTTGTGATCATGTCCCCCCTTACTCTTCTGTCTTCCAGTGTCGTGAGGTGCATTTCCCGCAGCCTTTCCTCATAACTCATGCCTCTTAGTTCTGGGACTAGTCTAGTAGCATACCTTTGGACTTTTTCCAGCTTCGTCTTGTGCTTGACAAGGTACGGGCTCCATGCTGGGGCCGCATACTCCAGGATTGGTCTTACATATGTGGTGTACAAGATTCTGAATGATTCCTTACACAGGTTCCTGAACGCCGTTCTGATGTTAGCCAGCCTCGCATATGCCGCAGACGTTATTCTCTTTATGTGGGCTTCAGGAGACAGGTTTGGTGTGATATCAACTCCTAGATCTTTCTCTCTGTCTGTTTCATTAAGTACTTCATCTCCTATTCTGTATCCTGTGCCTGGCCTCCTGTTTCCACTGCCTAGTTTCATTACTTTGCATTTACTCGGGTTGAACTTCAACAGCCATTTGTTGGACCATTCACTCAGTCTATCCAGGTCATCTTGTAGCCTCCTACTATCATCCTCTGTTTCAATCCTCCTCATAATTTTTGCATCGTCGGCAAACATTGAGAGGAACGAATCTATACCCTCTGGGAGATCATTTACATATACCAGAAACAGTATAGGTCCAAGGACTGACCCCTGCGGGACTCCACTTGTGACGTCTCGCCAATCTGAGACCTCACCCCTCACACAGACTCGTTGTCTCCGTGTGTGTGTGTGTGTGTGTGTGTGTGTGTGTGTGTGTGTGTGTGTGTGTGTGTGTGTGTGTGTGTGTGTGTGTGTGTGTGTACTGAAATAGTTTTTGGCATTAAGAGTTGCTACCCAACTGTATCTGTTATCTTCTTGAAGTAAAAACTATAGAACAACTAATTAAATATATACGTAAGTGAATATATATAATTGCAGCCCCCCCCCCCCCCTTCCTCCAAAACCCAGCGAAGTGCTTCTCATCATAGTTCAGACGAATGGCACAATCAGCTTTTAGTGACCTCGGGCGAGACGTAAAGCCGCCCAGTTGTAACCCCATGCCCAGGATTCGAACCCGGGTCTCAATTTTCCACGCAACGTGAGTGGGTGATGGCGCTATCCTCATCACTAGGAGGCTGTGAGGTGGCAGGTTTGTTAAGATTGGTAAGGCAGTTTACGGGCTCACCATAGACCGTGCTACTTGGTCCTTTTGTTCCGAGTAGCAAATCTTAAACAACAACGTTAAGATTGGTGTTTGGGTTGGGACAACCGGTGGTTCTTCAGTGGTTGTAGTGGTGATTGGAGACGTGTGTGTGGTTAACAGCCTATGGGCCAGATTCACGAAGCAGTTACGCAAGTACTTACGAACGTGTACATCTTTCCTCAATCTTTGACGGCTTTGGTTACATTTATTAAACAGTTTACAAGCATGAAAACTTGCCAATCAACTGTTGTTATTGTTATAAACAGCCTCCTGGTGCTTCGGAGCTCATTAACTGTTTAATAATTGTAAACAAAGCCGCCAAAGATTGAGAAAAGATGGACAGGTTCGTAAGTACTTGCGTAACTGGTTCGTGAATCTGGCCCCTGATTGCTTCAGTGACTGTGGTGTAGGGAGGACACTATAGTTGCTTCACTGACCCCTCAAATGAGGGGGATGGTATCTTGGGCATAATTGTGGTTGTGTGATTGTGGTTGTTGTAATGGTGGTTGTAGAGAGCACTGCAGGTGTGTGCCAGCTATGTGGTTGATGGGCAACCCCCTCATCCCATCCCTTCCCCCCCCCCTTCCACATGTCCCTTCCACGTGTTAAACTGTGTCTCTATGGCTCGTCTCTCTAATTGCTGCCTCCTCTCTTCCCTACATATTGATCTGTGCCCTGAAATAAAAATAGATAGATTGATAGATAGATAGATAGACAGATAAATAGACAGATAGATAGATAGATAGATAGATAGATAGATAGATAGATAGATAGATAGATAGATAGATAAATAGATAAATAGATAGATAGATAGATAGATATTAAATTAATATTTCATTCATCTAAAACATCGGGGGATTTGAACCAGGACCTGACAAAAAAATGAGACCCCCCTTCTCACGCTAATTGGCACGAAGCTGAGACTTAAAGACCTAGTTTGCGTCCCCAACAAGGTCTCCGGTGGACCTAGCTGATGACGCAAGGATGATTTTGCGTTACCAAAAGGTCCAGCATCCACCTCTGTCATCCACTTCTTCCTAAGATGTCATCCGCATCATCCGGGAGATGACATCTAATTACCTCGACTCGTTTGACTCAAATTCGAGGGTTGAGGAATATGGAAAGATCAATATAAGGTTCCTCTAAGGTTCGTCATTGATTTTGAGGATTTTTGATACGTTGATGGTGTGGAAATAGCACATTAGAAGGGTATTTCTCTCTCTCTCTCTCTCTCTCTCTCTCTCTCTCTCTCTCTCTCTCTCTCTCTCTCTCTCTCTCTCTCTCTCTCTCTCTCTCTCTCTCTCCTCTCATTTGTCACCATTTCGAACAAAGCAATTTTGACTGCACTGGAAATGGTTGTAGTGGATAGGAAGAACGTGACGGGATGCCTGTAACACTACTCGTGACGCCCGTAACACTACTAGTGACGCCCGTAACACTATTCGTGACGCCCGTAACACTACTCGTGACGCCCGTAACACTATTCGTGACCCCCCTGTAACACTACTCGTGACGCCCGTAACACTACTCGTGACGCCCGTAACACTATTTCTCCTCTACTCCCTTCCTCTTCTTGGTCGTTCATCCCACGGAAAAAAATGTGTATTGGATCTGCCATAATTTGGTATACGTTTTTATCCCAGGATGAATTTCCCCCGAGAAACATTGTACTTCTCATCCTAGGGAAAAAAAATTATTTGTTTACCCTCCTGGAAACGTTATAATATTTGTCCCAGGAGGAACAAGGCAGCACTAGGCTATCGGGGTTAATAGTATATAGAAATTAACCTAAAATAATAATAATAATAATAATAATAATAATAATAATAATATTAATAATAATATTATTATTTTTAACAATAATAATATTAATAATAATAATAATGCAGTTAATAATTAAATTTAGATAATTATTAAAACTCATTTTTTAAATTATGGAATATACGCACTATCATCCTCCCAGATGATTAATTCTCTCACAATCATCCACAAATGATTAACAGGCCGTCATTTTCAGATGATTAATACATCACAATTATCCCCAGATGATTAGGCTTTTTTAACAAGCATCCCAGATGATTATTACATCTTAATATATCACTATCATCCACAGATGATGAATCTTTTTATAATCATCCCAGATGATTAATACATTCACCGTCATCTTCTGATGATCAATGCTTCACCGCCATCATTTCCAGATGATTAATATACTCATCATCACCCCCAGATGATTATGGCGTTCAGGCTACGCCATCTTGCGACGCCAATAACAATGACTCTCGTTTGATTTAAAATAAAAATCAGGAATATTAATTATTGCTTATGAAATATACCTTAAGCTAGAGTTACGGTATTGATTTTCAGTTAATAAGTATATTAGTGATCAATAAATAATTAAATAAGTTATACCAACCGTCGCTTGAACTCTCGCTTGATTAGAAGTTGGCGCGCTGGACTCGGTACTGGCCACTGTTGCCAACCTGACCACGTCGGAGTGATACACTGCTTCTACTCCGGAATTACTGACTATTAGTCGCTTTCTTTATCATTAAACTATCAAGTGATGGTTACAGGAACGTCTGTAGGAGTATTTGAAGTTAGTGGAAGACTCGCAACAGACATTAATATTGAGGCAAATAACTGCGACAAGGATTAACTGGCACGCCCGACGGGCCGCCACATGGCTCCCGCAAGAAAACAATTCAAATTCAAATTCAAATTTTTATTCGGGGTAAAAGTACATACATAGATGATTCAATTATAATTATACAATGTTGGATTATAATGTTGGATTTATAGATAGAGCAATTATAATGTTGGATTTATAGATAGAGCAATTATAATGTTGGATTTATAGATAGAGCTAGTACATACAATACCTAAAGCCACATACACATAGCGTTTCGGACAAACAATGGCGTCCAACTCTCAAACAGTTGACTGGCCACTCAGTCTCAACTAACAAAAGATAGTTGGAGGCATTTCCATATTTGTTATTAATTTGACGTTTGGTTAATATAATTGTGGGGGCCATTAACACCGTTCTTTCCAGGGGCCAGATTCACGAAAGCACTTACGCAAGCACTTACGAGCCTGTACATCTTTTCTCAATCTTTGGCGGCTTTGTTTCCAATTATTAAACAGCTAATGAGCTCCGAAGCACCAGGAGGCTGCTTATAACAATAACAACAGTTGAATGGGAAGTTTTCATGCTTGTAAACTGTTTAATAAATGTAACCAAAGCAGTCAAAGATTGAGGAAAGATGTACACGTTCGTAAGTGCTTGCGTAAGTTCTTTCGTGAATCTGGCCCTAGAGCTCCGGGGGGGACAAAGGGGGTTAGTTTTAACCCCTACAAAACGGTCGTGGTTAAGGATTTAATATATTGTTTATTTCTGACTATATTTGAAATAATATTATACTCAGAGAATTAAGAACATAAGAACAAAGGTGACTGCAGAAGGCCTATTGGCCCATACGAGGCAGCTCCTCGTATAAATGAAATAATTTAAATTTATTGAGGCTAGGCTATTAATATTTATTTTTGTTGATTTGTCATTTCAAGCAAAGCATCGAACCTGGCTATTGTCTAAAGCTGAATTTATCGTGTAGTTAATCTTGGCAACTATGCTGCTATCCTCTGGTTATGGAATCATAACAAAGGTTATATTATAACCTTTGGATTCCATAGCTACAGAGGTTATGGTATAACAAACCACCTTTTTTAGCTAAAGTGGAGGTTATACATGATTGTTGAAATTGTTGTACATCTAGGTAGACTGCCTGGGAATATTCATTGGAGTAAACTGTTATATGTTCATGTGATCCTCAGACGGGTTTGTTGAACATCTAGGTAGACTGCCTGGGAGTATTCATTGGAGTAAACTGCTATATGTTCATGTGATCCTCAGACGGGTTTGTTGTACATCTAGGTAGACTGCCTGGGAGTATTCATTGGAGTAAACTGCTATATGTTCATGTGATCCTCAGACGGGTTTGAGGCTCTTTAATTAAGAATATCCCAGGGACCAGATTCACGAAAGCACTTACGAACCTGTACATCTTTTCCTCAATCTTTGGCGGCTTTGTTTACAATTATTAAACAGTTAATGAGCTCCGAAGCACCAGGAGGCTGTTTATAACAATAACAACAGTTGATTGGCAAGTTTTCATGCTTGTAAACTGTTTAATCAATGTAACCAAAGCCGTCAAAGATTGAGGAAAGATGGACAGGTTCGTAAGTGCTTGCGTAACTGCTTCGTGAATTGTTTTAGAGCATGTTGTTTTAAACAGAGTTTTGAGGGTCGTCGGTCGGGAAAGTGTTGGAACAACCCCCACATGATTAATTCTGTCACAATCATCTTCAGGTGATTAATACACTCACCATCATCCCCGGATGATAATAAGTCACCATCATTAGAATAATTACCCAATTAACAGCTGAATTATTTTTGGTTTTCCGTTACAACCCCCACACAACAGTTCCCTAACTCCTGGGGGACCTATTAACTGCTGGGTGAACAGACGCAGCAGGTGAAAGGAGTCGCCCCTGACACCTTTCGAGTGTAGAGGGACTAACCGCCGTGCCCGTTCATAATTTGTTCATTTAATTTGTTTGTTTAGCTTATGGCAATATATTAGCATCATTACACATGTTAACCTAATTACCTTGTGGGCCATTATCTTCGGGTCGTTAGCGGTACAATTATCCCAAATGGATTCACAGTGAGTTATATTGGCTCCACAGTGGGTTAAATAGTTATTGTACAATTCAACCAGCCCAATTACAGTTGTTCAATGCATCCAATGGAATTATTCCATTGTTCCAGGATTCAACCACCATTTATCGGACGTAGGAGGCAGCGAATTAATTTGTTAGTCTAATTAAATGAGACTCAGCCCGTATATAGGTGTAGTAGATAGTATTTATCTCATTATCATGGTAGTAGAAGATAGTTAGACCATATTTGTTAGTAGTACCAGGTGGTTGAGCTCATATTTAATGGTTGGATGGTGTTGTAGCCCATTATTGTGGGTGTGGAAGGTATTTAGCCCCTTATTTAATGGTAGTGTGAGATATTCAGCCTGTTAATGGAAGTGTAATGTATTTAGGGAGTATGTAATGGTATGTATTTAGTCTACACTTAACGATTGGCTTTACTGCCTGAAATATCCTTTAAATGAAGTGTATCTCTCTCTCTCTCTCTCTCTCTCTCTCTCTCTCTCTCTCTCTCTCTCTCTCTCTCTCTCTCTCTCTCTCTCTCTCTCTCTCTCTCTCACTCTCTCACTCTCACACACAGGCTCACGCGTCGCGACGGTGTGGAGAGAACGGGTCGTGGGTCGGTGGAGACCCGGAGCTGGGGTGGACCAACTACACCCCCTGCCTGGGGCCTGGCACCCCCACTAACGTCACCATCACCTTCAGCGTCATTATGGTACGTCAGCCTCGTGCTGTGGGTCTGGGCTAATTGCCTGAGTGTCATTACCTTGGGGCAGTTACAGGAGCTACGCTCGTGGTGTCCCGTCTTCCCAGTACTCTTTGTCGTATAGGGCTTTGATACTGTGTGTGTGTGTGTGTGTGTGTGTGTGTGTGTGTGTGTGTGTGTGTGTGTGTGTGAAGCCTGTGTGTGGTGCCAGCATGTTGTGTGTGAAGCCTGTGTGTGGTGCCAGCATGTTGTGTGTGAAGCCTGTGTGTGGTGCCAGCATGTTGTGTGTGAAGCCTGTGTGTGGTGCCAGCATGTTGTGTGTGAAGCCTGTGTGTGGTGCCAGCATGTTGTGTGTGAAGCCTGTGTGTGGTGCCAGCATGTTGTGTGTGAAGCCTGTGTGTGGTGCCAGCATGTTGTGTGTGAAGCCTGTGTGTGGTGCCAGCATGTTGTGTGTGAAGCCTGTGTGTGGTGCCAGCATGTTGTGTGTGAAGCCTGTGTGTGGTGCCAGCATGTTGTGTGTGAAGCCTGTGTGTGGTGCCAGCAGGGTTGTGTCTGTACCTCTCCTGGGTTCTAAAATATGGTTAACCTCTTACAGGAATTCCTGCCGTCGCTGAAGCAGGTGTCTATGGTGGGGTACAGCGTCTCCCTGGCCACCCTCGTCATCTCCTTCATCATCCTCGCCTCCCTCAGGTAGGTGCTTCCTCAGGTAGAGGATGGTAGGTTAGTAGGAAATTACCTTGAAGTTACCTTGAAGTGTTTCCGGGGCTTAACGTCCCCGCGGCCCGGTCGTCGACCAGGCTTCCTCGCTGCTGGACTGGTCAACCAGGCTGTTTGACGCAGCTGCTCGCAGCCTGGCGTATGAATCACAGCCTGGTTGATCAGGTATTCTTTGGAGATGCTTATCCAGTTCTCTTGAACACTGAAGTCGGCCAGGTATGCCCCTTATGTGTAGTTGAAGCGTGTTGAACAGCCTTGGGCCCAAGATGTTGATAGAGCTCTCTCAAGAGTACCTGTACCTGTACCTGAGTACCTGGAAGACAATAGTAGTAGGCATCCTTCAGTCTCGGGAGACTATGGAGTTGCGCTCTGGTTGTCAATCCTGGAGCAGCGTCTGGTGTGACTGATGAGGCCAATCCGAGAGTGGCAGTCCATCCCACACAGAGCACAAACGAAGTCCGATTCTGGTCTGTCTTCCTGGCTACCGGCTTTCCTTCTGTCTCTTTACCTCCGATTCCTTGGCAAGTGACTCCTCGAACTTGGAGAGACCTCTTTGAACAGACTGCCTCCAGGCTGAACGGTCTGCAGCCAGTGTCTCCCATATAGGAAGATCGACATCCATGGCTTTCAGGCCCCTCTTGCATACGTCTTTGTACCTTAGCTGGGGCTTGCCTGTTGGACGCTTTCCCTGCATCAGCTCTCCGTACAGGAGATCCTTGGGGATCCTGCCGTAACCCATTCGCACATTCGCACATCCGAGCCAGCACATTCGTCTCTGTTTCAGCATACATGCTGAAACATGAAACATCAGTGTACATGCTGGTGATTCTAGTTCACTAACATGTAAGGAGCCAAGGTGGGCATCCGATCTTGGGGAGGATCTTGAAAAGGTCATCCCTGTTGACGAGGTCGAAGGTCTTCATTAGATCTATGAAGGCTACGAAGAGTAGGAATATAATGTTCCTACGAGCCAGTTCGTCTCATCTTCCCTCGTTTTTCGTTATACCCTTGGTCTATCGAACGATCTCGCTGACCCGGCCACGGGCTCTCCGCATCGAGTCTCCTGTGGAACGGTAATCTCTTCGGTGATTCGCAAGGGGGGGACAGGTAGACTGAATATGTGACACTTTGAACCAGTGACTCGTTTAATCGCCTCTTCCTTCTCCTCCTCCTCCTCCTCCTCCAATAAATCTTTTCTTATCTTGACCTTTACTAAGGTTGAGCCCTTTCTCATAGACCGGCTGTAACGTAAGTCATCATTATAGACATGATCTTGATCGGTTCATCTTCATCCTCACCACCACCATCACCATCATTAGTCACTGTCGCCACTATCATTATCCCCCACCATCTCTATCAACATTACCACCACCACCACCACCACCACCACCACTACCACTACCACCATTTTCTACCGGTATTACCATCATCTGTTGTACCAGCACCACCAAGACCATCATCTCCCCCAATATCACCACGACTATTACCTTATTATTATTAACATCTTTATTGACAAAATTTATTTCAATTTTGCCTAATCTGAGGATTTCGATAAAGTCTTATTAAAGTGAGGATAATGGTGGTATTCACTGTCACGCAGGACAGAGGGTCATACATAAGACAATAGGTCTAAACTGTAGGCTGAAGCACATATATATCATGGTTACAATCAATGTTTTAATGTATGGATATGTGAAAACAACTTTCTATTGTGCACTGCCACACAAGGGCAGGGATGGGTTCATAAGTGATGCAGCTTAGAAGTAATATAAATAAAAATTGTTCTTCAATCTATGGACAAGCAAATTTTGGGTAAATTGTTAGGATGTCGTCCAGAACACCTGAGTCAATAAAATAGTTACAGAGTTGGTGGTACAATAGGCCAGGAGGTCTAAAGTCCTTTACGACTTCACATTCATCAATATAGTGTTCTAGTGAATGCATTAAAGGTTTATCACAGAGTTTACAATCTGAGTATTCTGGTAGTGGCTCAGCCTCACTAACCTGCCAGATGTGTCTATAGCCAAGGCGAATTCGCGCAATTACTACATCACATTGCCTGATTCGGTTACTGTGCTGACCATACAAATACCTATTATTACAAAACTTGTCATAACTTTTAATACTGCAGCTTTCAGGTCTCTGGGCATTTCTTAATTCCTCTAAATCTGAATTAATTTCTTTAGTTTGTATGTTTCTATTGCATTAGATAGTCCAAAGTCACAATCAATGTTTTCTTTCCTGCAAGCCTCATTGGCAATCGATCTATCACCACCTCTACCACTACCATCACCACCACCACCACCACCACCACAAACACCACCATTATTTGGATCTATAAAACACTGTTTTTTTTTCAATTAGCTGCCTTCAAGTATAATGGGGTCGTTATGGACATTAGGGAACAGTTCATCTCTAAACCAAGTAGTTAATGGTCCTAGAAGGGAGGAGGGCTGGAGCTTGGGGGAGGAGAAGGGGGGGAGGGGGCAAAAGAGAGGGGCAAGTGGGAAGGAGGTTAAGGGAATGCAAAGGGAAGCTTCTGTATAAGAGATTTACGCTCCTATTACCGTCTCTTCGTCCCAATGAACACACTCTTTTCCCCTCCTAGTCTCTTGTGCTTCCCTCCCTCACCCTCCCTCACCCTCTCTCACCCTCCCTCACCCACCCTCACCCTCCCTCACCCTCTCTCACCCACCCCTCACCCTCCCTCACCCTCCCTCACCTCACCCTCCCTCACCTCACCCACCCTCACCCTCCCTCACCCTCTCTCACCCACCCCTCACCCTCCCTCACCCTCCCTCACCTCACCCTCCCTCACCTCACCCACCCTCACCCTCCCTCACCCTCCCTCACCCTCTCTCACCCACCCCTCACCCTCCCTCACCCTCCCTCACCCTCCCTCACCCTCTCTCACCCACCCTCACCCTCCCTCACCCTCCCTCACCCTCCCTCACCCACCCTCACCCACCCTCACCCACCCTCACCCTCCCTCACCCACCCTCATCCTCCCTCACCCTCCCTCACCCTCCCTCACCCTCCCTCACCCTCCCTCACCCACCCTCACCCTCCCTCACCCTCCCTCACCCACCCTCACCCTCCCTCACCCTCCCTCACCCTCCCTCACCCACCCTCACCCACCCTCACCCTCCCTCACCCTCCCTCACCCACCCTCACCCTCCCTCACCCTCCCTCACCCTCCCTCACCCTCCCTCACCCTTCCTCACCCTCCCTCACCCACCCTCACCCTCCCTCACCCTCCCTCACCCTCCCTCACCCACCCCTCACCCTCCCTCACCCACCCTCACCCTCCCTCACCCTCCCTCACCCACCCTCACCCTCCCTCACCCTCCCTCACCCTCCCTCACCCACCCTCACCCTCCCTCACCCACCCTCACCCTCCCTCACCCTCCCTCACCCTCCCTCACCCTCCCTCACCCACCCTCACCCACCCTCACCCTCCCTCACCCTCCCTCACCCTCCCTCACCCACCCTCACCCTCCCTCACCCTCCCTCACCCTCCCTCACCCACCCCTCACCCACCTCTCACCCACCTCTCACCCACCCTCACCCTCCCTCACCCACCTCTCACTCACCCACCATCTCTGGCTACATCCATTGCCACCCACACTACACACATCCTTAATCAGGGGTTTCGGAAATCCTGGGGTAGACAAAACACTAAAAAAAGACGCCAGAGACGCAGGTTGATAGATGTTGCGTGCGAGGCATGCGCATCCACCTACGTGAGACCAATCCTTGATAATGCAGCTCCAGAGTAGAACTCCTACCTGAAAAATTACAAAACATTAAGGCTTGCTCTTGAACTGAGGAGACTTAATTTTATCTGGATCTTACCTGAAGAGGGTCTTGGGAGTTTTTCTTCTACTCCCCGAGCCCGGCCTGAGGCCAGGCTCGGGGAGTAGAAGATACTTGTGATAACTTGGTCCAACAGGCTGGACCAAACATACTCGAAGATCCTAGATCTTCGAGGAATGGCTGAGGAAACTGGACGTTACCTCACCACTAGAGAGAGATGGAACGGAGGGGACATGTTAACGACATATAATATTCTATAAGCGTAGCTGACGAAAGAAGCAAGGCTAAGAGTGAAAAAAAAACTACATAATGAGGAATATGAAAAAAAAGATGCAGTTGTCAGAGAGACAGAAAGGGAGAAAAATTGCGTTGAGCAACTGATTGCTCAAAAGCCGAGATTAACTATCACCTTTATCCTTTACCTGCAATTGGCTTTTTGTAGAACTGGCCAGGTTCTGTTTTAAATTTGTCCACTATCTCTTTCTCAGAATTTTTTTTCTGCCTCTCTCTCTCTCCTCATTGCTGTGTAGTCGTGTCTTGTTTCTTTGTATCGCTGGTATGTTTGGGGGTTTGGCCTCTGCCTATATTGATTCCATTATTGTGTCTCCGGCCCCTCTTGCAATTTCTGTTCAACCAATCTTCTTTTCTAGTTTTGCATCCATATTTTGGGGTAATTATGTTTATGCCTTTGTCATATATTTCACAAAACATGACGTACATTGGTTTCCTTGTCTATCAGTAGGTTATCTTGAGGTTATCTTGAGATGATTTCGGGTCTTTTTAGTGTCCCCGCGGCCCGGTTCTCTACCAGGCCTCCACCCCCAGGAAGCAGCCCGTGACAGCTGACTAACACCCAGGTATCTATTTTACTGCTAGGTAACAGGGGCATAGGGTGAAAGAAACTCTGCCCATTGTTTCTCGCCGGCGCCTGGGATCGACCCCAGGACCACAGGATCACAAGTCCAGCGTGCTGTCCGCTCGGCCGACCGGTGCCTTCGTCATATATTTCACAAAACTTGACGTACATTGGTTTCCTTGTGTATCAGTAAGTCTTTACATTAATTCCTTAAAGAACTTTCCAAGTTCCCCATAATGTCCTCTCATGAAATCAGGTTTTTCAGCTGCTTCATTTTCCTCATTCTCTTGTTGTTGTTGTCATAGATTCAGCTACTCTAAACAAAAGTTCCAAGTAGCACGGGATATGGTGAGCCCGTAGTGGACTTCTCATTCTATTGTAGATTATAACGCATTATATACTTTATTTCCAAAAGGATTTGGTCACTTTTATCTAATGGGGTGGAAGGTACTGGGTGTCAAATATATCTTCTTATCTCCTGGTGAATATCAGATCCAACATATAAGGAAGATCCCTTTGCCACACTCTCGTAGCTTGTTTAACATGTTGATACATGTATGATTCCAGGATGAGGAATCATCCTCCTCCTAACCAGTTATAACAACCTATATAGCACGTTGTAACAACGTTCTAATACGTCATATACACGTTAAGCCAAGATGTAAATACTTTATTACAAGTTGTAACAAGCTGACAACTTTATTACAAGTTGTAACAAGCTGACAACTTTATTACAAGTTGTAACAAGCTGACAACTTTATTACAAGTTGTAACAAGCGGAAAATAGGGACAGTTTCGGTTTGTGTTTCCAGGGAGGTCCCTCGATAGAATTCTTGGTGAATCGGATACTTATGATATCGTTCGCCTTATGCGTTTCTGTTCCCATATTGGCATCCTTGGTGATATTTAGCGCCCTCGGATTATCCCGCACATTTGATGGTGCTACATAGCCTTCCCGGCTTGGTGCCTTCTTTGATAATTACTTACTTTAAGTCTCTCGGGTCAATACTCGCGGTCATCAATACTCTGGAGAATCAGTTTACTCTTGGAGCTGCTCTGATGCGGGTGCCATCCAACCCTGGAAACACAAACCGAAACTGTCCCTATTTTCCGCTTGTTACAACTTGTAATAAAGTTGTCAGCTTGTTACAACTTGTAATAAAGTTGTTACATCTTGGCTTAACGTGTATATGACGTATTGGAACGTTGTTACAACTGGCTATATTGGTTGTTATAACTGGTTAGGTGTTAAAACTTGTTCGAACGTTGTACCAACGTCGTAGTTTCGGTGTGTGTTTGGCGGGAAGCTATTCATACATTTTACAGTGAGACACGCTTAAGGAGTCTGCCGACCCGGCATGGACCCCCCTGTAAAGGATTCATATATATGCAAGAAGTCTTATTCTTGAACTAAAGGGACAAAGCTATGAAGAAGGGCTACATGAACTGTACTTCGCCACACTAGAAGAAAGAAGGAATAGAGCTGACATGATAACGACATACAAGATCCCAAGGGGAATTAATCAAGTAGATGGAGAGAGAGGTAGTAGTCAATGTGTGCAACAGCAGAACGAAGGGAGAGATTGAAACACGAAACAAAAAATGTATTCAGGAGTGTCAAGAGAAACTTGTGAGTCGTGAATGTTAAACAATTGAATTAAATGACGAAGCTGACAAGGATAATTCAGTTTATATTGTTCATGTATTAAGAAAGACAATAGAATAATTAGTGTTAAATTACTAATGGGGGAACAAGCACTATCTACCCTGGAAGCATCTGTAGGTAATGTTGAAATAGAGGAAAACTATGTGAGTACATCTAGGTGAGCACACCTTAATGAGCACACGTAGGTGAGTACATCTAGGTGAGCACACCTTAATGAGCACACGTAGGTGAGTACATCTAGGTGAGTACACCCTTCACCACCTACACCGCCAGAAATTTCTCAGCATCTAGGGCTGAGATAATCTCTGGAGGCTGCCCTCCCTCCCTCCCTCAGTAGCCGCTCCTTGCCAGCCTCCATCTCTCCCAGTCTCTGATTAAAGGCAATTTAGTAAGGAAGGCGAAGCCCTTGAGCCTTGTTACTGGCACCTCAGGCTGCACCTTCCCAGGATTTTACATGGAGAAGATAAAAGTAGATTGGAGCTCTCTCTCTCTCTCTCTCTCCCTCTATCTCTCTGTCTCTCTCTCTCTGTCTCAACACGCTGGGGCACACTGAAGGGGAACAACCTCTCTCACACAACCGAAGAACAGGTCCAAGAAGTACACATAACCCGAAGTCTTACCTCAGAGTCACGTCTAAATAAGCTTACGTTATTGACATGTCCACAAACTGGCGAACGTCATAATGGTTTTTTCCCCTCCTTCCTTTATGTGTCTGTTGACCCGTGTCTCCGTTCCTTGCTCTCGTGATATGCTGTCTTGGATTGTAGGTACATTGTGAAGTCAAATACCAGGATGTATTGGTCGTTGGATTCAAGTGGGATTTATTGTTTCGAGTTCTCAGTGTTCTCCTCAGTGTTAATGGATATAGAATCCATGGGATATCTTTATTTCTATTGTACCCTGGTTATCCTCTTGTGTTATGAAGTTCCTCTCCATTCTATACATCACTACTACGGGGGATTTATTTATTCCCAGTCTATCTTTCGGGGATTTAGGTCTCTCATGATAAGTAATTTTGATCTGATTGTATTTAATGTTGTTGTTATTTTTAATTAATCTATTCGTGTATTGTTTTTGTCTTAGCATTTCTGTCTGGGTCTTTTTAGAGTCCCAGTTATTTTGTCTGTAATAATATTTTCCTCTATATTCCTCGAAAAATGCAATTCATCCGTATAAGAAGTGATATTCCGATTCCTTGCATTATTTCTTTTTTTCAGTCTATTATCCCCTTGGATATGTTGCATTCGAGATCACCGTCGGTGATTTTGGTTTACAACATTGCAATCACATCAGGTTCTGTCTCAATATTTGATTTCATCTGCTGTCTTTGTGACTCAGCATTGGTAGACCAGATATTGAGGTTCATCTCATATGCTGTGTCTCCTGAATCCTTAGTTCAATACTTCTTGTTGACCAATCCACACACTAGAAAATGAAGGGATGATGACGATTCGGTCTGTCCTGGACCATTCTCAAGTCGATTGTCATCTTATTTTTGTTCGTTGCAAGTGGAAGATGGGTGTGGATGGGGGATGGAATGTATGGAGGTGGTGGTGGAGCAGAGAGAGAGAGAGAGAGAGAGAGAGAGAGAGAGAGAGAGAGAGAGAGAGAGAGAGAGAGAGAGAGAGAGAGGTTAAGAGTGAGTGATGGATTTGTTAAGCCTTTGGTGATTGTGAGGTGGAGAGGCAGTGAGGCAGAGGTTGTATTCTTGGGAAGTATTGTGAGATAGAGAGATGATTTCACGTATTTAGGATGCTTGTGCTTGCGGGGGGGGGGGGGGGGGGGTGAGCTTCGGCTGGTCCCGTCTCTCAACTGTCAATCAACAGGTGTACAGGTTCCTGAGCCTACTGGGCTCTATCGTATCTACACTTGAAACTGTGTATGGAGTCAGCCTCCTGAAGTATGATGTATGTATATGAAGTGTGAAAGCGCCTGATAGTTGAGTGGACAGCGCTTCGGATTCGTAGTCCTGAGGTTCCGGGTTCGATCCCCCGTGGAGGCCGAAACAAATGGGCTAATAGTTTCTTTCACCCTGATGTTCCTGTTACCTAACAGTAAATAGGTACCTGGGAGTTAGACAGCTGCTACGGACTGTTTCCTGGGGGAGGGGTGTAGCAAAAAGGAGGCCTGGTAGAGGACCGGGCCGCGAGGACGCTAAGCCCCGAAATCATCTCAAGATAACCTCAAGATAACCATTACTTTACTGCCTAATGCATTCCATTTGTTAACTAATCTGACAGTAAAAAAAAAAAGCTTCTAATGTATCTGTGGCTCGCCTGGGTACTCAGTTTCCACCTGTATCCCCAAGTGCGTGAATTCCCTGTGTTAAGCTGTCATTATCTTCCCCCCTATCAATTCCTCTGAGAATCTTGTATGTGATGATCATATCTCCCCTAACGCTTCTTTCTTCCAGCGAGGTGCGTGAAAAGTGTACTCACCTAATTGTACTCACCTAATTGCGCTTGCGGGGCTTGAGCTCTGGCTCTTTGGTCCCGCCTCTCAACCGTCAATCAACAGGTGTTCAGATTCCTGAGCCTACTGGGCTCTATCATATCTACATTTGAAACTGTGTATGGAGTCAGCCTCCACCACATCACTTCCTAATGCATTCCATTTACTAACTACTCTGACACTGAAAAAGTTCTTTCTAATGTCTCTGTGGCTCATTTGGGTACTCAGCTTCCACCTGTGTCCCCTTGTTCGCGTCCCACCAGTGTTGAATAGTTCATCCTTGCTAGTGTGTGTGCGTGCGTGTGTGTGTGTGTGTGTGTGTGTGTGTGTGTGTGTGTGTGTGTGTGTGTGCATGTGTGTGTGTGTGTGTGTGTGTGTGTGTGTGTGTGTGTGTGTGTGTGTGTGTGTGTGTGTGTGTGTGTGCGTGCGTGCGTGTGTGTGTGTGTGCGTGCGTGTGTGTGTTGTCGTGACGCTGAACCCCGGTTCATTCCGAACACAGCAGATACACAACACATAACACCTTGCCTCAGCAACCGTTACTACCACCGTGTACTCCTACACACACCAGACCCTTGAGGCGTACCACTAGGTTTGTACTGGAACACAATGAATGAACATATGGAAGGTATTTAAAGGCCGTCGGGTTTTGTCATTTAATTACAAAGAATAGACTCTGACAAATAAATACATATTAACATACTCTATTAGGTCAATACACTTCCAATACCCATAGACCACCTGACCTCCGCGATCACCACCCACACTCGTAACTTCCGCCTAAGTCCCTAATACGGAATGATTACTACAACGCTCCACACCCGGTTAGTCTTACATTCAATACTCACATACTGCAGACTTAACTTGGTCACTAAGATCACAACAGGCTCTCGCATAGCTGTCTGCTACACTTCGCTGCTGCCACAACCGGGGATCCAAAAGGACTTGCTCGTTCAACTTCCACAATCAGACTGACTCCAGTCAGCCATCTACCTCAACCATTTCACCCCACCTCTCAAGGAAGGTATAATCCGATTAACCTTATCCCTAGAGAGGTAATCTTGTTCCTAGAAGCCTGACGAAGAATAATTCCTCTTTCCAGGAATTAATCATTTGGCTAAACAGCTTCGGTCTTAATCCATTGACCTTTCTTAGATATGTGATCCATAGTCTGTCTACTTACATGAACTTCCAATCATCATTCGTTAAGTGTTGTAGTAATGATCCTCTAGCTAATAATTCCTACTAACTTGTGGATTACAACAGTGTGTGTGTGTGTGTGTGTGTGTGTGTGTGTGTGTGTGTGTGTGTGTGTGCGTGCGTGCGAATACATACACAAATACACTCGCATCGCTTGCAGCTTCCTCTTCATCTCTTTTCCCCTTATCCTATTTCATCTTCCCCTCACCCAGGGCCTCCCCTTCTCCAAGCTGACGGGTGAGGGGAGAGAACGAGGGAGCCAGCAACAAGCACCAACTGAGACTGGTGTTACTAGCTTGCTTGCTTTCCAGTGCAGAAGTTAAAGACCCCCCAAGAATATCCAGGAAGTTGCCATCAAAAGTATAAAAAAAAGAGTTCGAGGGGAAAACACTGAATCACGCCTGAGGGAAGCGACTCACAGATCCTGCAGGACGCCATTGTTAAATGAACTCATCGAAAAACAACTTAAAATTTTCGGTGGTTTCCGTTTTAAAATGCAATCGTGAGAGGGGAAATTTTCTCTTAGATCTTCCTGAGGAAACACAGCGCCACGGGCTATTTCATTCATATATGTCGTGTTTTGTGATAGCCGAGAGCCCAAGGGATAAGGAATTATCTGGGGTTCACCTGGAAGTTACTTGGAGTTCACCTAGAGGTCACCTTCTGTGGGTTCTGGGCGTTGGCCCCCACTGTTGGGCGTTGGTTGGGGGGCCCGGCTTTGATGCGATAACTTGGTCCAAACACGATAAGGTAATGAGATGAGGAGGATATGAGGAGATTAGGAGCACGCTCCTGTAGTGACGTCAGACTCATCAGGAAGCCAGCCGTAATTCCTTTTTTTTTCGCGCTCTTTCCTGAGTTGGTTTCTCTGACGTCATGGCGACATTGTCGATCGCAAAGGGTAATGGAATGTAGGGTTCGGTCCCCCCCCCCTAATATTTATTTCGTAGACACATGACGTTCCGGTGCAAATAATCCGGATTATCTTGAGTTTCCATCTTCATAACCTCAAGGGAGCCGGTCGGCCGAGCGGACAGCACGCTGTACTTGTGATCCTGTGGTCCTGGGTTCGATCCCAGGCGCCGGCGAGAAACAATGGGCAGAGTTTCTTTCACCCTATGCCCCTGTTACCTAGCAGTAAAATAGGTACCTGGGTGTTAGTCAGCTGTCACTGGCTGCTTCCTGGGGGTGGAGGCCTGGTCGAGGACCGGGCCGCGGGGACACTTAAAATTCTCAAGATAACCTCACTATTATTATTATTAGTAGTAGTATACTTTTTTCAAGTTTAAACTATTATATTACGAGGAAATAGACTGACATTTTCCTTTTATCATAAAACATGCATTAAAATTACAAAAAAATATATATATGACAAAATAATTCCCACTTTCATATATGTCACAAATTTTCCAATTCCAATGCAAATTTTTCCCATTTATTTTCCCTATGACACTTACCTTGCTTGGTTTTTCCATTAAAAATTTTTTTTTACAAAATCGAAAATATAATTTACGAAAATTTATGATACAAGTTACAATCGTGTTTATTAAATGATCTCACATGGTGACCTTGTGATTTTTTGGGGTGATTTTATTAAATTTAATTCGATTTCTAAAAAAAAATTAATAAAAGCATTTTTCCTAGGTTTTCTAAGCGTTTATAAACGACTGCTGCAAAAAGAGTAGGAAATTTACGTATATTTAATTTCATTTATGCGAACGTGGGATGTATTGATTTGCTGTTTATACATATATATGTATACACGTGTATACATATATATGTATATACGTGCATGAATACTTCAACTAACACCCCCCTCCCCCTCACAAACGACCCGTGATATGAGTCCATGGTCATAGAACGACACAGGTAAACTGTGGTAAACAAATGGGTTTACCAACGGTAGTATTCTCCAGTAAAGTTTTATGAGCAAGTCTACTCGCACAAGGTAGGCGATTAGGCGGTAAATGATTGTCCCATCGGTCTGTTACACCGGTTGTTGAGGTCGGAATGGCCCAATTAGCGGGTCGTAATCACCTCTTGACGACTGCTTGTTATCGGTGATGATGTCGGAGCCGTTATCGTGAGGGTTAGCGCTAAGTGGCGTGAGAAAGGGGAGGGGGGGAAGAATAGAGTTAGGAGTTTCTGAAGGTGAATGGATGTATGTGTTCAACTAGTTGGGCTCTGGACTTCATAGCTTTCAACACTTAAATTGTTGGCTCATTCTATTGTTTCACTACTCTGAGGATTTAAATATTTTTTGTTAATGTCTCTGGTATATTTGGGTATTTAATGTCCATTGGTGGCCCCTTTGTTCGTAGACTATAATGGTGTTCTCTTATCTGCCCAGACTATTTTCTTGAGAATGTTATGTGGTGATCATGTCTCCCCTCTTTTCCATTTCAATGACGTGAAGGTTGATTCATTTATCGTAAATCAATCCTCTCAGTTCCGGGACTAGTCTGTTGGCACACTAAACGTATGCATGTGTCGTCTTAGGTTTAAAGAGATAAGGACTAGATATTTTAGAGTTGGTCTAAGAGATCTGATGTACAACTTCCTAAATGACTCCCTGTTCATATTCCTAGTGAATGACTCCCAGTTCATATTCCTAGTGTCTTGGCCAACCTTGTGTGTGCGGCTTATGACATTTTAGTGGTCTGGACTTTTAGTAACTATTTCATTGTAATATCAAAACCCAAATCATTTAATTATAATTAATTTTCCACAAGTGTCACCTCTCCAAAATAATATCCTGTGTTTAGGGTCTTGTTCCTAACACCCAGCTTCATTACTTTGCAATTACTTGCGTTAAACTCTAGAAGCCACTTGTTGAACCATTCTTTCATTATGTCCCTGCCATCATTCAGTTTCTAGCAGCCTCATATCATATTTATCCACCTGAATTCTGTTGCATAAGCAGCAAACATTAAGATAAAGAAGTCTATCTCATCTGCCCATTTATTCGCAAATATTAGAAATAGTTGACCAGACCACACACTAGAAATTGAAGGGACGACGACGTTTCGGTCCGTCCTGGACCATTCACAATCGACTTGAGAATGGTCCAGGACGGACCGAAACGTCGTCGTCCCTTCAATTTCTAGTGTGTGGTCTGGTCAACATACTTCAGCCACGTTATTGTGACTCCTCGCCTGCATATAGTCGTTTATTCAGAACAGTGTATTTGCACTTCTCTAAGATACTCGGATGCAATTCATAGTGATCACTCATTTCAATGGTGTCTTCGAAGTCCACTTTACGAATTTATGTAAGATCCACTTTACATCTTGAGTGGATACGTTGCTATGTTGGCTACGGAAGCTTCTCATTGTTGCTTCCATCAATTTGGCTTACCACATATTCCCTCCCCCCACCCCCCCACCCCCGTGGGGCTTCCTAGTCTCCCAGTGTGTGCAACCATGCTCAGAATTCTTTCTAATTAAGAGTCGACATCTATTCTTGTTTCCCGGCTGGGGCAGCTGTTTTCTATATAGTAAATGCTGCCCTTTTGTTTCTGATATTGGCCTGGCTGAGTCTTTTGTCCTTTTGTGGAGGTTTTATATATATATTGTATTATCTTAAGTCCTCATGTAGTAACGGTTTCTGTAATATAGTCATTTACAATCTTTCACTGCCTGGAATTGACGGCTCTTCAGAGGATCAGTCTTTACGGGTCAACAGCTCCACTCACCTTCACTCTTTTCCTTCCCTCTCTCTTTGTAGTCTTGCGGGGTATGCTATATTAGTTATGTCTTCTGGCAGTTTCGTTTCTGCGAGTGCAATTACATCTGTGTTCTTGTATTTTGTCCATTCCTTGAGTTTGGTTGCCTTGTTTGTAATCTCCTCTGTGTTGGTTTAATACCCTAATATAACATTTTTTCTGTGAATTCTCAATTATTAGCTTCCTTGTCTTCCCTCTACCTGGTGTGAGTGAATGTTCAGTGTGAGTAGTGTATGGTAAGGTGCTTGATGAGGTTACCTTACCTTGAGGTGGTTCCGGGGCTTAGCGTCCCCGCGGCCCGGTCGTCGACCAGGCCTCCATAGAGGAGGTTGATAGAGGAGTTAAATAATAGGGGGGGATTGAGCCTTATTTACTGATTAACTGGGAGGTGGATCATTGGACAGGGGACAGGTAGAGGAGTGGGAGAAGGGTAAGAGATGGGGGTGTGAGTGCATGTGACAGGGACGATTGATAAGAGAAGGTGATGAATGGGATCCTTCACACTACTGTTGTGATTGACGCAGAGGGAGTCAAGTTTTTTTTTTTTTTTTTTTTTTTTTTTTTTTTTTTTTTTTTTTTTTTTTTTTTTTTTTTTTTTAGATATATACAAGAGTTGTTACATTCTTGTACAGCCACTAGTACGCGTAGCGTTTCGGGCAAGTCCTTAATCCTATGGTCCCTGGAATACGATCCCCTGCCGCGAAGAATCGTTTTTTCATCCAAGTACACATTTTACTGTTGCGTTAAACAGAGGCTACAGTTAAGGAATTGCGCCCAGTAAATCCTCCCCGACCAGGATACGAACCCATGACATAGCGCTCGCGGAACGCAAGGCGAGTGTCTTACCACTACACCACGGAGACTGCAACCGTGGAGAACGTAGATTGCCCAGTCCCTATCCCTCCCTTGTGCCGCCTTCTCTTTTCAAAAACTGCAGCATTCTTTTCCTTTGACGAAGGAAATACTGAGTAATACTGAGGAAATATGTCAGTAAATACTGACGACTTTTCTTCTTCCCTAGAATTGCCTCTTTTTTATTTTCAATTTGTTAATATAATCTTTACCAGTCTATTTCTTACCATCTTGTACCAACCTAACCTGAAAAAACTTTATATTTTTGTCTTTCCCCTTCCATCTGCAATTTTGTCATGATTCATTTCACAGCATATGTGTCCTCCATTGCTTGTATTTTCCTATGCCTTAAAGCTCCTCCAGACCTACTACCACTATTGTTGTGTTAGTTTCTTTCCTTTCAAGCAACTGGTTGGTGCTTTTCCTCCTTCCTGCAAAGTGGCTGCCTGCATTACTACCTCTTATTGTGCTTTCCTGGTCACTGGATCCGTCTTCCTGAAATGTGAGCTTCCATAAAGGAAGTCCTCCTACTACTTAGCTATACTCATTATGTAGACCTCATTATGTATGTTGGGTTGGTATTAATACGAGGCTCCTTATTTCCTATTTGGCTTGGCACAGCTCTGCCTCGAGCTTCTCTATTGTTTAGCTCAGGCTGAACACATCCTCTCTCATGACTGTGTCACAGACTAGATGCAAAATGCTTTCCTAGTAGTGCCTTACCACTGTTGAGTTGTATCTATGTTAGTTTCTCCCATTCTCTCATCTTTTGCGAATGTTACTGAGTCGCTGGTCTTCTCTTCGACCCACATGACTCCCATCGTGTCTGCTTAGATAATTGTTGATGGAGTTGGCTTTTAGTACCTTTCATCAGGCTTTTTCCCTTTCCTCTAGTGACATTATGTTACATGAGCACCCTTTTACGTGTCAGGGTGGCTCATTTATCTGTTCTCGTCTTTCCTTGCATTTTTTTTTTTTTTTTTTTTTTTTTTTTTTTTTTTTTGAGATATATACAAGAGTTGTTACATTCTTGTACAGCCACTAGTACGCGTAGCGTTTCGGGCAAGTCCTTAATCCTATGGTCCCTGGAATACGATCCCCTGCCGCGAAGAATCGTTTTTTCATCCAAGTACACATTTTACTGTTGCGTTAAACAGAGGCTACAGTTAAGGAATTGCGCCCAGTAAATCCTCCCCGGCCAGGATACGAACCCATGACATAGCGCTCGCGGAACGCCAGGCGAGTGTCTTACCACTACACCACGGAGACTGCATCATTAGGTCTAACTCTTTCATATCTTGTTTGTACTCTATCACTCCTAATTATGGAAAATATGTCTTGTTACGACATAGGACTGGGCTGCCTACTACCGGGCTGGTCTCACGTAGGTGGTGTACTGAGTTTTAAATGCATTCTTATTGACGTTCCTTTAAATTGCTATTTTGTTCATCGATTTAGAACATGTTGCTGACAATATCTTATTTCATTAAAGGGAGGCGGTTCCCGCTTCATAGTGTTCCGTCTTGCTTTCTCCAAATGCCATTGTCTCCATCACTTTGCACTCACTGATGTTTGATTTCTAGTAGCTATTCCTAGACCATCTTTATTGTCAGTCTGGGTCTTGGAGACTTGTGCAATCTTCTGCAAGTCATCTCATTGATTCTGCATCACTTGAAAACAGTAGTATTTTGGGCTCCACCCTCGTGGTTAGGGAATTTATGAGTTATAATGAGTGTGTGTGTGTGTGTGTGTGTGTGTGTGTGTGTGTGTGTGTGTGTGTGTGTGTGTGTGTGTGTGTGTGTGTGTGTGTGTGTGTGTGTGTGTACTCACCTAGTACTCACCTAATTGTGTTTGCGGGGGTTGAGCTCTGGCTCTTTGGTCCCGCTTCTCAACCGTCAATCAACAGGTGTACAGGTTCCTGAGCCTATTGGGCTCTATCATATCTACACTTGAAACTGTGTATGGAGTCAGCCTCCACCACATCACTTCCTAATGCATTCCATTTGTCAACCACTCTGACACTAAAAAAGGTTTTTCTAATATCTCTGGGGCTCATTTGGGCACTCAGTTTCCACCTGTGCCCCCTAGTGCGTGTGCCCCTTGTGTTAAATAGCCTGTCTTTATCTACCCCTATCAATTCCCTTGAGAATCTTGAATGTGGTGATCATGTCTCCCCTAACTCTTCTGTCTTCCAGCGAAGTGAGGTTTAATTCCCGTAGCTCTCCTCGTAGCTTATACCTCTCAGCTCGGGTACGGTACTAGTCTGGTGGCAAACCTTTGAACCTTTTCCAGTTTAGTCTTATCCTTGACTAGATATGGACTCCATGCTGGGGCTGCATACTCCAGGATTGGCCTGACATATGTGGTATACAAAGTTCTGAATGATTCCTTACAGAAGTTTCTGAATGCCGTTCTTATGTTGGCCAGCCTGGCATATGCCGCTGATGTTATCCTCTTGATATGGGCTGCAGGAGACAGATCTGGCGTGATGTCAACCCCCAAGTCTTTTTCCTTCTCTGACTCATGAACTCATGAAGAATTTCATCTCCCAGATGATACCTTGTATCTGGCCTTCTGCTCCCTACGCCTATCTTCATTACAGTACATTTGCTTGGGTTAAACTCTAACAACCGTTTGTTCGACCATTCCTTCAGCTTGTCCAGGTCTTCTTGAAGCCTCAAGCTGTCCTCCTGTGTCTTAATCCTTCTCATAATTTTGGCATCGTCAGCAAACATTGAGAGCGCACACACACACAAACTTTTGTGTGTGTGTGCGTGCGTGCGTGCGTTCCCGACCCCTCTAATCGTCAACAGAATGTCAGACCAACAATAGCCGCTTATTCCCCCCTTCAGCACTAGCAGTAAAGTGTGTGATTATGCGACTGTCAGTCATATGTTTACAAACATGTCAGCGTGTTTGTAAACATTCTTCTTCCGTCAGAGTTCAATGAATAGTTGCTATTGTCTTGTATGTGTCTTTGTCTTTCCTGACAGGTGTTTCTTGGTGTGTGTTTGTTTAAGGTGTTGAGGTCAGGAATTAATTTTTTTTTTAATTGCATATACTTGTACTTACCTAATTGTACTTGTATGGGTTGAGTTTTGGCTCTTTGATCCCGCTTCTCACCTGTCAATCAACTGGTATACAGGTTCTTAAGCCTATTGGGGGTTCTGTCATATCTATATTTGAAACTGTGTATGGAGTCAGCCTCCACCACATCACTGCCTAATGCATTCAATCTGTCAACTACTCTGACACTGAAAGATTCTTTCTAATGTCTCTGTGGCTTTTTAGTACTCAGTTTCCACCTTTTTTATGTGATTTTTATTATCAATATAACCTCCCCTGGACACAGCAAGTGACTGTGCCCCTATTCTTTACAAGGTAATTTAGATACAGGTTCAGTATACGCTGTGCAAAGTGTAAAACTGTTTTATAAAAATATCCTATAAGGGGTTTCAGTCTAGGGTTAGCATACCCTGGGGGACAATCCCTGTCCAGGTCGAATACTCTTCACTAAAAAAAAAGGCGGGAAAAGGTTCGGGAAAATCTTAAAATATACCTGTGAGTAAAGTCAGGCGCTCTGTCAGCCCCAGAGACGCCCTCGCCCTCCCTCCCTGTGGAGAGACCTCAACCCTGCCAAGAAAATCATTCCTCCTGTCTGAGTTTTTGACAACTCTCCCTCTCTCTCCTCTCTCTCTCTCTCTCTCTCTCTCTCTCTCTCTCTCTCTCTCTCTCTCTCTCTCTCTCTCTCTCTCTCTCTCTCTCTCTCTCTCTCTCTCTCTCTCTCTCTCATGACAGGCGCGAAATGCTCTTTGGCGCTCTAATTTTCTTGGTTGCTCTTTCTATGTGCTTCTTCTTCTTAGTGATGGAATTTCCTTGCCCAAGATGTCCGCTTCATCACCCAGCACAATGTGTTCCGTCTATCCTTATGGAGTGTCCCAGATTCAGTCATATGTAATTTAGTTATGATCATCATTGATGATTAATGAATGTTATAGTAATCGGCACTTCCTCTCTTGTATATTGTACGGTTTGAGTGCGGGGCTTCAGCATAAGCCTGAGCTTCAGGAATCTTGGTGAGCATTGAAGTAGTGATCACCATAATTTCTGAAGTCATCATCTACTTCAGTAGGTGATCACTGAAGTAGACATTCCTTAAGAAAGGACCAAGCACTCGACCCTGTGGTACACCAGCCTCAGTTGAGCGACTTTGGGAGTCTGCTCCATTAAAGACTCCTCTTACAGCCCGTTCTTGAAAGGAGTCTATCATTACCTGTAGAATGGAACCAACGTCTCAAGGGCTTATTGACGCTTAACTAGCAGCCAAGGACACCCCGGAAAAGGCACTGCCAACGTCGTCAACACAGCTGGTCCACGTGGTGGAGATGCTCAACAGGAGATGAACAGCAGAATCACTTTTCCTGAAGCTATATTGTCATGTCTCTCTATAAGGCAGAGGACTTGTAGCAGCGAAGCTTTAAGGAAGGTCAAGTACGTCACCGTCTCGGGCTGACCATATCGGACTCCATTGACGAGTGGTTCAACATCATGCCTGTTTAACAGTCACTGCTGACCAGACAGCTTTGACGTATGTTCCCCGGAGCATACCTGGAAGATACCTGGAAAGGATTGACTCCATGATGTCGCTGCCACCTGAGTGGACACCACACCACAGTACCTGCCTGGTACTACACCACACCACAGTACCTGCCTGGTACTACACCACACACCACACAGTACCTACCAACCAAACCTGTACATCAATAGGGTGTACCCCTGTTGATCTATACCCCCTGGGGGCGCTCCCCAGCCCCCAGGAGGTATAGACCGCCTGCCAGGTTCCCCAGAGAACCCCATAGACTGGTCCTTGAGGTAAAAGGATTTCCATTATGGAGCTGCTTGAGTGTCTGGGCCGGAAGTCTTCCTGAAGGGGTGAAGTGGATCGGTGGTGTCAAGTGTTCGTGGTCTTAGAGGGCAGGTGGTGGGTCTTAGTGGTGAAGGACAGGTGGTGGGTCTTGAATTTTTACGCAGGAAATTTGACTTTTTCCTATACAGCTTTTTTCAGCCTTTGTCACGTAAAGACTTTGTTAATTTGTCACGTAAAGACTTTGTTAATTTGGTCACGTAAAGACTTTGTTCATTTGTAACGTAAAGACTTTGTTAATGTGTCACGTAAAGACTCTGTTAATTTGTCACGTAAAGGCTTTGTTAATTTGTCGCAAAAGTGTTTGTCGTATTTGTTTTTTCACATTAATCTTGACTACTACCCCCCCCCCTCCCCCTGTTGACATTTTAACATGTTATAATTTTGTACTGTGTGAGTTAATGTTCTCTGATGCTTTTAACGCCACCTTAATTAACGTATGTAAACGTTCACGGGTACCCTTGTTAACATTGTAGCTCACTGTGAGAGACTCTCAGGTTGTAGGAAGCTCCCTGAGACACTCCCATGTTGTAGGAAGCTCCCTGAGACACTCCCATGCTGCAGAAAGCTCCCTGAGACACTCCCATGGTGCAGGAAGCTCCCTGAGACACTCCCATGCTTCAGAAAGCTCCCTGAGACACTCCCATGGTGCAGGAAGCTCCCTGAGACACTCCCATGGTGCAGGAAGCTCCCTGAGACACTCCCATGCTGCAGAAAGCTCCCTGAGACACTCCCATGGTGCAGGAAGCTCCCTGAGACACTCCCATGGTGCAGAAAGCTCCCTGAGACATTCCCATGATGCAGGAAGCTCCCTGAGTCACTCCCATGGTGCAGGAAGCTCCCTGAGACACTCCCATGATGCAGGAAGCTCCCTGAGACACTCCCATGATGCAGGAAGCTCCCTGAGACATTCCCATGATGCAGGAAGCTCCCTGAGACATTCCCATGGTGCAGGAAGCTCCCTGAGACACTCCCATGCTGCAGAAAGCTCCCTGAGACACTCCCATGGTGCAGGAAGCTCCCTGAGACACTCCCATGCTTCAGAAAGCTCCCTGAGACATTCCCATGATGCAGGAAGCTCCCTGAGACACTCCCATGGTGCAGGAAGCTCCCTGAGACACTCCGATGGTGCAGAAAGCTCCCTGAGACATTCCCATGATGCAGGAAGCTCCCTGAGACACTCCCATGGTGCAGGAAGCTCCCTGAGACACTCCCATGATGCAGGAAGCTCCCTGAGACATTCCCATGATGCAGGAAGCTCCCTGAGACATTCCCATGATGCAGAAAGCTCCCTGAGACACTCCCATGATGCAGGAAGCTCCCTGAGACACTCCCATGATGCAGGAAGCTCCCTGAGACACTCCCATGGTGCAGGAAGCTCCCTGAGACACTCCCATGGTGCAGAAAGCTCCCTGAGACATTCCCATGATGCAGGAAGCTCCCTGAGACACTCCCATGGTGCAGGAAGCTCCCTGAGACACTCCCATGATGCAGGAAGCTCCCTGAGACACTCCCATGTTGTAGGAAGCTTCCTGAGACTCTCCCATGTTATAGGAAGCTCCCTGAGACACTCCCATGTTGTAGGAAGCTCTCTGAGACTCTCCCATGTTATAGGAAGCTCCCTGAGACACTCCCATGTTGTAGGAAGCTCCCTGAGACACTCCCATGTTGTAGGAAGCTCCCTGAGACACTCCCATGTTGTAGGAAGCTCTCTGAGACTCTCCCATGTTATAGGAAGCTCCCTAAGACACTCCCATGTTGTAGGACGCTCCCTGAGACACTCCCATGTTGTAGGAAGCTTCCTGAGACACTCCCATGGTGCAGGAAGCTCCCTGAGACACTCCCATGTTGTAGGAAGTTCCCTGAGACACTCCCATGGTGCAGGAAGCTCCCTGAGACACTCCCATGCTGCAGAAAGCTCCCTGAGACACTCCCATGGTGCAGGAAGCTCCCTGAGACACTCCCATGGTGCAGGAAGCTCCCTGAGACACTCCCATGTTGCAGAAAGCTCCCTGAGACATTCCCATGATGCAGGAAGCTCCCTGAGACACTCCCATGGTGCAGGAAGCTCCCTGAGACACTCCCATGATGCAGGAAGCTCCCTGAGACACTCCCATGATGCAGGAAGCTCCCTGAGACATTCCCATGATGCAGGAAGCTCCCTGAGACATTCCCATGATGCAGAAAGCTCCCTGAGACACTCCCATGATGCAGGAAGCTCCCTGAGATACTCCCATGATGCAGGAAGCTCCCTGAGACACTCCCATGGTGCAGGAAGCTCCCTGAGACACTCCCATGGTGCAGAAAGCTCCCTGAGACATTCCCATGATGCAGGAAGCTCCCTGAGACACTCCCATGGTGCAGGAAGCTCCCTGAGACACTCCCATGATGCAGGAAGCTCCCTGAGACACTCCCATGTTGTAGGAAGCTTCCTGAGACTCTCCCATGTTATAGGAAGCTCCCTGAGACACTCCCATGTTGTAGGAAGCTCTCTGAGACTCTCCCATGTTATAGGAAGCTCCCTGAGACACTCCCATGTTGTAGGAAGCTCCCTGAAACACTCCCATGTTGTAGGAAGCTCCCTGAGACACTCCCATGTTGTAGGAAGCTCTCTGAGACTCTCCCATGTTATAGGAAGCTCCCTGAGACACTCCCATGTTGTAGGACGCTCCCTGAGACACTCCCATGTTGTAGGAAGCTTCCTGAGACACTCCCATGGTGCAGGAAGCTCCCTGAGACACTCCCATGTTGTATGAAGTTCCCTGAGACACTCCCATGGTGCAGGAAGCTCCCTGAGACACTCCCATGATGCAGGAAGCTCACTAATACACTCCCATGTTGCAGGAAGCTCACTAATACACTCCCATGTTCCAGGAAGCTGAGGTGCCCGAGGAATCTTCTTCATCTGCATCTCTTCGGCTCCTTCATGCTGAGAGCTCTCGTCGTCCTGATCAAGAACTCCTCCCACGTGGAGAGCGTCGAGGTGAGAAATATTAGAGAGTTACCCATTTGGGGTCTGAGACACACAGGTGTGTGGGGGGGGAAGGGTACATGCTCTCATTACACGTAGGAGAATGGGAGACATATGATGTGAGATATCTAGAGGGTGATATAATTCCTGTGTCTTCTCATATACATATGGATGAGACACGTGCTCTAGGAACATGGTTAGACGGAATACGAGAGGCTCTCCCATTGGGTAAAACAAGTGAGTGAGACACACACACACCAGGTGAGACACGCATTAAAAAAAATGCTATTGAAGAGGTAAATATGGCATGGAATAAAGTTGCTGATAGAGACTTAAATCGTGGATAAATTGATTGGGAAAAATTTGGAATCCTTAATTGTGGACCAAAAACATGGATGGAAATGTTCCTGGATTCGGCGGTGGGAAATTTCTCAACGTACAGTTCATAGTGGGGAAGGTTGCTTATTTTTTTTTTTTACAACTTAAAAAAAATAGATTTAATCTATTTGGAGACATGTATTAATAGGAAAAATAATAATGACAATGTATTCCAAGTGAGTCGAATGTATGAATGTATACAATTCGTATGAGTAAAATACTCTTGTAAACTTGTAAGCGACAGAAAATGTAATGTTATCTGTAAACTGTTACTTTATTAACACTGATGAAACATAAGTACATTAATAAATCTAATTTCCACAATAAAAATATACACTAATGACACACAATATACACACTAATAAAACACAATATACACTCTAATAAAACACAATATACACTCTAATAAAACACAATATACACACTAATAAAACACAATATACACACTAATAAAACACAATATACACTCTAATAAAACACAATATACACTAATAAAACACAATATACACACTAATAAAACACAATATACACACTAATAAAACACAATATACACACTAATAAAACACAGTATACACTCTAATAAAACACAATATACACTAATAAAACACAATATACACTCTAATAAAACACAATATACACTAATAAAACACAATATACACTCTAATAAAACACAATATACACTAATAAAACACAATATACACACTAATAAAACACAATATACACTAATAAAACACAATATACACTAATAAAACACAATATACACTCTAATAAAACACAATATACACACTAATAAAACACAATATACACTAATAAAACACAATATACACACTAATAAAACACAATATACACTCTAATAAAACACAATATACACACTAATAAAACACAATATACACACTAATAAAACACAATATACACTAATAAAACACAATATACACTCTAATAAAACACAATATACACTCTAATAAAACACAATATACACTAATAAAACACAATATACACTCTAATAAAACACAATATACACTCTAATAAAACACAATATACACTAATAAAACACAATATACACTCTAATAAAACACAATATACACTAATAAAACACAATATACACACTAATAAAACACAATATACACTAATAAAACACAATATACACACTAATAAAACACAATATACACTCTAATAAAACACAATATACACACTAATAAAACACAATATACACTAATAAAACACAATATACACACTAATAAAACACAATATACACTAATAAAACACAATATACACACTAATAAAACACAATATACACTAATAAAACACAATATACACTCTAATAAAACACAATATACACTCTAATAAAACACAATATACACTAATAAAACACAATATACACTCTAATAAAACACAATATACACTCTAATAAAACACAATATACACTCTAATAAAACACAATATACACACTAATAAAACACAATATACACTAATAAAACACAATATACACACTAATAAAACACAATATACACTAATAAAACACAATATACACACTAATAAAACACAATATACACTAATAAAACACAATATACACTCTAATAAAACACAATATACACTCTAATAAAACACAATATACACTAATAAAACACAATATACACTCTAATAAAACACAATATACACTCTAATAAAACACAATATACACTCTAATAAAACACAATATACACACTAATAAAACACAATATACACACTAATAAAACACAATATACACTAATAAAACACAATATACACACTAATAAAACACAATATACACACTAATAAAACACAATATACACTAATAAAACACAATATACACACTAATAAAACACAATATACACTAATAAAACACAATATACACTCTAATAAAACACAATATACACTAATAAAACACAATATACACACTAATAAAACACAATATACACTCTAATAAAACACAATATACACACTAATAAAACACAATATACACTCTAATAAAACACAATATACACACTAATAAAACACAATATACACTCTAATAAAACACAATATACACACTAATAAAACACAATATACACTCTAATAAAACACAATATACACACTAAATAAAACACAATATACACACTAATAAAACACAATATACACACTAATAAAACACAATATACACTAATAAAACACAATATACACTAATAAAACACAATATACACTCTAATAAAACACAATATACACACTAATAAAACACAATATACACACTAATAAAACACAATATACACTAATAAAACACAATATACACACTAATAAAACACAATATACACACTAATAAAACACAATATACACACTAATAAAACACAATATACACACTAATAAAACACAATATACACTAATAAAACACAATATACACACTAATAAAACACAATATACACTAATAAAACACAATATACACACTAATAAAACACAATATACACACTAATAAAACACAATATACACACTAATAAAACACAATATACACACTAATAAAACACAATATACACTAATAAAACACAATATACACACTAATGACACACAATATACACACTAATAAAACACAATATACACTCTAATAAAACACAATATACACACTAAATAAAACACAATATACACTCTAATAAAACACAATATACACTCTAATAAAACACAATATACACACTAATAAAACACAATATACACACTAATAAAACACAATATATACACTAATAAAACACAATATACACACTAATAAAACACAATATACACACTAATAAAACACAATATACACTCTAATAAAACACAATATACACACTAAATAAAACACAATATACACTCTAATAAAACACAATATACACTCTAATAAAACACAATATACACACTAATAAAACACAATATACACTAATAAAACACAATATACACTCTAATAAAACACAATATACACTAATAAAACACAATATACACTAATAAAACACAATATACACACTAATAAAACACAATATACACTAATAAAACACAATATACACTCTAATAAAACACAATATACACTAATAAAACACAATATACACTCTAATAAAACACAATATACACACTAAATAAAACACAATATACACTAATAAAACACAATATACACTCTAATAAAACACAATATACACACTAAATAAAACACAATATACACTCTAATAAAACACAATATACACACTAAATAAAACACAATATACACTAATAAAACACAATATACACTCTAATAAAACACAATATACACACTAAATAAAACACAATATACACTAATAAAACACAATATACACACTAATAAAACACAATATACACACTAAATAAAACACAATATACACTAATAAAACACAATATACACACTAAATAAAACACAATATACACTAATAAAACACAATATACACACTAAATAAAACACAATATACACTCTAATAAAACACAATATACACACTAATAAAACACAATATACACTCTAATAAAACACAATATACACTCTAATAAAACACAATATACACACTAATAAAACACAATATACACACTAAATAAAACACAATATACACTAATAAAACACAATATACACACTAATAAAACACAATATACACTAATAAAACACAATATACACTAATAAAACACAATATACACTAATAAAACACAATATACACTAATAAAACACAATATACACACTAATAAAACACAATATACACTAATAAAACACAATATACACACTAATAAAACACAATATACACTCTAATAAAACACAATATACACACTAATAAAACACAATATACACACTAATAAAACACAATATACACACTAAATAAAACACAATATACACTAATAAAACACAATATACACTCTAATAAAACACAATATACACACTAATAAAACACAATATACACTCTAATAAAACACAATATACACACTAAATAAAACACAATATACACTCTAATAAAACACAATATACACACTAAATAAAACACAATATACACACTAATAAAACACAATATACACTCTAATAAAACACAATATACACTCTAATAAAACACAATATACACTAATAAAACACAATATACACTCTAATAAAACACAATATACACTCTAATAAAACACAATATACACACTAATAAAACACAATATACACACTAAATAAAACACAATATACACTAATAAAACACAATATACACTCTAATAAAACACAATATACACTAATAAAACACAATATACACTCTAATAAAACACAATATACACACTAATAAAACACAATATACACTAATAAAACACAATATACACACTAATAAAACACAATATACACACTAATAAAACACAATATACACTCTAATAAAACACAATATACACTCTAATAAAACACAATATACACACTAATAAAACACAATATACACTCTAATAAAACACAATATACACACTAATAAAACACAATATACACACTAATAAAACACAATATACACACTAAATAAAACACAATATACACTAATAAAACACAATATACACTCTAATAAAACACAATATACACACTAATAAAACACAATATACACTAATAAAACACAATATACACTAATAAAACACAATATACACTAATAAAACACAATATACACTCTAATAAAACACAATATACACTAATAAAACACAATATACACACTAATAAAACACAATATACACTAATAAAACACAATATACACACTAATAAAACACAATATACACACTAATAAAACACAATATACACACTAATAAAACACAATATACACACTAATAAAACACAATATACACTCTAATAAAACACAATATACACTCTAATAAAACACAATATACACACTAATAAAACACAATATACACACTAATAAAACACAATATACACTAATAAAACACAATATACACTCTAATAAAACACAATATACACACTAATAAAACACAATATACACACTAATAAAACACAATATACACACTAATAAAACACAATATACACACTAATAAAACACAATATACACTAATAAAACACAATATACACTAATAAAACACAATATACACTCTAATAAAACACAATATACACACTAATAAAACACAATATACACTCTAATAAAACACAATATACACACTAATAAAACACAATATACACTCTAATAAAACACAATATACACTAATAAAACACAATATACACACTAATAAAACACAATATACACACTAATAAAACACAATATACACACTAATAAAACACAATATACACACTAATAAAACACAATATACACACTAATAAAACACAATATACACACTAATAAAACACAATATACACTCTAATAAAACACAATATACACACTAATAAAACACAATATACACACTAATAAAACACAATATACACACTAATAAAACACAATATACACACTAATAAAACACAATATACACTCTAATAAAACACAATATACACTAAATAAAACACAATATACACACTAATAAAACACAATATACACACTAATAAAACACAATATACACACTAATAAAACACAATATACACACTAATAAAACACAATATACACACTAATAAAACACAATATACACACTAATAAAACACAATATACACACTAATAAAACACAATATACACTAATAAAACACAATATACACTAATAAAACACAATATACACTCTAATAAAACACAATATACACTCTAATAAAACACAATATACACACTAATAAAACACAATATACACACTAATAAAACACAATATACACACTAATAAAACACAATATACACACTAATGACACACAATATACACACTAATAAAACACAATATACACTCTAATAAAACACAATATACACACTAATAAAACACAATATACACACTAATAAAACACAATATACACTCTAATAAAACACAATATACACACTAATAAAACACAATATACACACTAATAAAACACAATATACACACTAATAAAACACAATATACACACTAATAAAACACAATATACACACTAATAAAACACAATATACACTAATAAAACACAATATACACTCTAATAAAACACAATATACACTCTAATAAAACACAATATACACACTAATAAAACACAATATACACACTAATGACACACAGTATACACACTAATGACACACAATATACACACTAATAAAACATAAGAAATAAGTAAATTGAAAAAAAGCAAATGTCTTTCTTGCCTTTCCAAGCGAAAAGTCATTACCTAATATATAGATTATTATAAAACTGTAACAAATTAAACAAAAATCAGATATTTTGAATTTTGTTATATATACATAAATATACAATACCATACCCCCTCCCCCCCTCCCCCTTGGTGGTCAGTAGGGTAGTAAATCGCCCAAATTGCTGATGAGATCTGGACGGGGTTCGATG